>NW_026782102.1:0-247500 GCF_031769215.1 Ylistrum balloti | reverse complement strand
CATTCAACATTCAGAATTTGAATGTTGTGCCAGCTCAAGATACTTCAATCAACATGTTTTGTTATTTTTTCCTGCTCTTAAATATCAATATGTGACTTCTCAGTCAACTATGATCCTTCGTTTTCCTTAGTATGGTATATGAATATAATGCAAATAATTTTGTTCGTTTGTTTGTTTGTTTGTTTTTGTTTGTTTGTTTTTGTTTTTGTTTTTGCTTTTTTTTTTGTTTGTTTGTTTGTTTGTTTTTTTTTTATTTTTGATCTTATTCGATTAAAGATTTGAAACGTGAAATTCACTCTTGAAACTCTTATGACGACTTAATCATGACAATGTATGTATATTTCGAAGAAATATATGAAAACGTATTATTGAACACATGTTGTATACTTTGCTCAAAGTCATTAATGTCTTTGTTATTCTGTTAATTGGTAATGTATCATTTGGTGTATTTTGGGCGAGATGAAACATCATGAAAATGCGAATGTTGATTTTGTTGCAGTGCTTTATTATGTAAATCTTCCGGATGTTAACAATAACCTCGTGATATGTTTGCTTTTTAAGAATGAACGTTATGTAAAAACACTTAGATTTAGCAATACCTGTTATATAATAATTTGCAGAAAATTCCTAAGAAGTAGAATTCTTATCTTGTGGGACCCACAAAATATATAAACCGAACTTGTCCTATTATGAAAGCATCGATGCAAACACAACGCGGAGTACTTTGTTAACACAATATTGTGTGTGATATATGGGCTGTACCAAGGTATTTGGGGACAAAGAAAGTGTTCAATATATCACCAATTTTGTGAAAATATCTTGACAGTGTGGCTTTGGAGAGGTTAGTAAGCTGGTAATTTAATTCATCGGAAATTAGTTTTAAGTTTCGTCCCCCAATATACAGAAACAGGTCTATTGCAGTTGAAGTGTCACTTAAAAACTGACAGGTCAGATTCACACATGCAATCTATGTCTGTAAATTGACCAATTTTGGGCGATGCTCATATCTAGATACTTGAATTCAAGGAAATAATTGATTACTACTGGGGAAGTGAATCCACGCGATTTACTTTTCGGAGGAACATTATTGTTTATACTGATCTTTGTATCAGGATTTAGAATGCTTTCCATGAGATGTTCAGAACATACACAAGCATCAGAAGGGCACCAAAGTGAATATTTATGGAACGGAGAATGACGGACAGACTAAGGAAATTTATACAGCTGTCGTTATACTCTAAACATAAAGAACACTTCCGAAGTGAAGAGGAAGCGTACTTCAAATCTTCTATGCAAAGAAGAGGTGGAAGTGTCGGGTTCGTTTAGTTGTCTTTTGGATTATCCTCCGTCTCCTCAAATGAATCACAACTAACCTTTATTATTGCAATGAGTGTCGCCCGTTGAGTAAGGTCATTGTCTTTTTCTAATGCATCTCAAATAACTCTTCACACATAATTTACTTCCACTCTCTACAGCCAGCTCCTCTGTGTTAAGCAAATGTTTCAACCAGTTATTTCGAGGAGAATCTTTATTTTTTATGCTGTTTTGAAGTTCTTTAACACATACATCATCCATTTTTATCATAAGCAATATCACAAAATTACTGCTATACCCAAAAGATAGAAATACAGGTAATGGTATTCTGTGTCTTAGGTAGATAAATCACGCAGGTATAGAAACAACAAAACTTACGAATCGACGTAGATAACTATGGTGTTGAACTAAATGTGCAATTTTAGACCACAGAATATAACATTGGTTTCAATTTCATAAACGATTTGAATTTGTGAACTCTCAGACTCCATCAAATTAAAAAAACTTAAGACTTCTTTCATAAATCGCACATGAATTGGACCCGGGTAAGACTCTCTGTTTATTATACAAAATTACACTATGGAAAATTAAAAAACACATTTAGGAATTTTATTGTCTATATCTTCTACCAGGAAGTAAATTTTTTTAACAAATCGAGGAAGAATATTGGAATTCTGAACCTGCTGTCTCTAGTCTACATCATATCCATTTTGTTCTGTGCCGTGTCAAGTGTGTATGTATTGTAGCAGTTCAACTAAACGTTATGTCAATTTACAGGAATACAGATGGCGTGTTTTAGAGCAACACCTTCGACTGTGAGAGGTAACTGTATAACACAATCAAAAACACACAATAACCGTTTACCATTTTATATGGATGCAACTCAAATAATGTACATGCAGCAGCCATATAATAATAAATAAATACAAATGTACATAACAGAGCCCTTAATCAAGGCCCGAGTTGGGAGTATTCACATGACAACTTCTGTACATTCAGAAACATGCTATGAATGTCACTTTTAATAACTGGATTTAACATTCCCTAATTCTTTAACCCCCCCGATACATATACTGTAGTTGCTGTCTATGTTTGATAAACAATGTACATTTTCAAAGCCTTCACTAATTGTGTTACAGTTGTCTACTGATTCGTTCCTTCTCTAACTGTAATCAGACCTGGGTCTGGGTCACCTCTTATCAATCATCCCTGATCAGGTTTTACCCTCTATATTCCAGACTCGTTTACCTAAACATGTGGTATGATGTAGATGTACAGTGTGTATGCTACCTAGAGTGTGAACATCCACTATTTTATTGAAATGTGATAGACTGTTCAGTCAGTCATCAATGAGCACACGTCTCACACTTGAGTTAACCGTGGCTAAGCTGTCTCACAATCACTACACTGCCAGTTAACCACACTGCCAGTCAACCGTGGCTTAACAGTGACATAATCACTACATCACTAGTCAACTATGGCTAACCTGTCTCACAATCACTACACTCCCAGCCAACCACACTGCCAGTCAACCGTGGCTTAACTGTGACATAATCACTACATCACTAGTCAACCAGGGCTAACCTGTCTCATAATCAATATATCAACTATGGCTAACCTACCTCACAATCACTACACTCCCAGTTAACCACACTGCCAGTCAACCATTGCTTAACTGTCTCATAACCACTACACTGGCAGTCAACCGTGGCTTAACTGTGACATAATCACTACAATACTAGTCAACCATGGCTAACCTCTCTCATAATCACTACATCACTAGTCAACTATGGCTAACCTGTCTCACAATTACTGCACCACCAGTCAACCATAGTTTACCTGTCTCACAATCACTACACTCCCAGCCAACCATGACTTACATAATGCATAGTCACTAAAGTATGTGTAGAATTTCTAAACACTGTCACAATTGCTACACTGTCTTTTTATTTGACAGATGTCCAAGACCAATTTGATGAAATAATTCCACTCGAAATGCCTTCTTGTCAAAACTCTCGGCTCCATATTTCTCCCTCAGTTCATTGCGCAGTTTGGAAGACTGATGTGCGACATGGCGTGACTAAAATACAGATAGAAATAGATGACAGCGAAGGAATGGAAGTCAACTGTGAAAATAGCTCATCAATGTTTGGAAATTAGCATTACAATTTGTTGAAGTCCCAGTTTGTTTTTTTATCATTAGCAAAAGGATGTAAGTACCAGCCTCAAAAAGAAAAATAATTTGGCTATGTGACAAAGGCTTTTGAAAATTTTCGGTTGATTGGCTAGAGAGAACTTCTCTTTAGCTTGATTGGTTGAGCATCAGACTAGTAGGCCAGGGGTTCCGGGTTTGATTCCTAGCAGAGGCATTGAAATAAAAAATTACCTTTATTATATGATAAATATAGATGAGCATATTGTATTGTGATCCCCTTGTCCTGTAGGACGGTCACTACCTACCTGTTGTATTGTGATCCCCTTGTCCTGTAGGACGGTCACTACCTACCTGTTGTATTGTGATCCCCTTGTCCTGTAGGACGGTCACTACCTACCTGTTGTATTGTGTTCTCCTTGTCCTTGGACGGTCACTGTAGGACGTTGTATTGTGACTTGTCCTACCTGTTGTATTGTGATCTCCTTGTCCTGTAGGACGGTCACTACCTACCTGTTGTATGTAGGACGGTCACTGCCTACCTGTTGTATTGTGATCCCCTTGTCCTGTAGGACGGTCACTACCTACCTGTTGTATTGTGATCCCCTTGTCCTGTAGGACGGTCACTACCTACCTGTTGTATTGTGATCTCCTTGTCCTGTAGGACGGTCACTACCTACCTATTGTATTGTGGTCTTGTCCTGTAGGATGGTCACTACCTACCTGTTGTATTGTGATCTTGTTCCTTAGGATGGTCACTACCTACCTGTTGTATTGTGTTCTCCTTGTCCTGTAGGACGGTCACTACCTACCTGTTGTATTGTGATCCCCTTGTCCTGTAGGACGGTCACTACCTACCTGTTGTATTGTGATCTCCTTGTCCTGTAGGACGGTCACTACCTACCTGTTGTATTGTGATCCCCTTGTCCTGTAGGACGGTCACTACCTACCTGTTGTATTGTGATCCCTTGTCCTGTAGGACGGTCACTACCTACCTGTTGTATTGTGATCTCCTTGTCCTGTACTACCTACCTGTTGTACCTACCTATGTTGTATTGTGTGATCCCCTTGTCCTTTAGGAGGGTAACTACCTACCTGTTGTATTGTGATCCCCTTGTCCTGTAGGACGGTCACTACCTACCTGTGTATTGTGATCCCCTTGTCCTGTAGGACGGTCACTACCTACCTGTTGTATTGTGTTCTCCTTGTCCTGTAGGACAGCATTTGCCTTGGAATCCTTCCAGTGAAGACCTGCCTCTGTATCCTGTCTCCATGCCTCAACCTCCTTATGTATTCTGGAAAAAGGTAAACTTTGCTGAATATTGAATCTTGTTAATTATCTTTATTCAATTTATTTTTTTATATTAACTGTATTAAGTAAATTATGAGACCCAACTGATCTGCAGTTAAATATGTCTGAAATTACGTTAATATACCTGGTGCCAAAACTATATATTATGCATACTGCAATTCTAAATTACTAGATTTACTAAACAGACAAAAATATACAGGTTAATAAACAGCAAGCATTACAGTATATCAGTAATAGATGTGTCCTCACTTTTTGATGCTGTTCCTCTGTGCCTGTTCTCTCTGTACTCGCTCCATGTGAGCTTTGCGTGCTTTCATATCTGTATTCTGTGCACTGACCTCACTTGCATGGCGCTCCACCTAAAATTTAGCAAAAACTGCTTCATTTGCATGTCCTACTTTCCTGCAATCTTGTAAACATGAATCTGTATTCCAATACCAGTTACAGCAATCCAATATACTGTCGATCATTCCACTGCAAAAATGAAATGTCATACAGCCTTATGACATTCGCATGTATTCACCACCAGCCTGTATATTGGCGTTATCACGTGACTTTCCCCCCAATGTTCAAAATGTCTAAACTTACAGCTTTTCTATGATTCTTCACACTTGTCCGCCATTCTTCCAGCTCCTGATCTAACTTTTTCTGTGACATCTTTGCTGATAGTGCTCGCTTCTCTCGTTCCAATCTGTCAAATCATATCTAGCTGATAAACGTCTGATTAAGAAGCCAGTCAAACATCCAAGTGAATTGAATGTCACATGTTTTAGATATAAATGAAGTAGATTTCAAATATTCAACAGAAGCAAATATAATATATCTAAATGAAGGTGACAACAGAGCAATATGCCCAGGTCTGGTAGTAAGCTCAGCTTTAGCTACATATATTACTGTATACTATTTCATGACAAATGTTCTTTTATTAAATTGTCCTGTAATAAGCCCATCCATGACTTTGAGTCCGACACAAGGTGTTGACACTACCTGGCTGAGAGTAGATCAACAAGGCATACATATGGAATCCATCAGTTAAATAAAAAAATACTTAATTGTTGAAAGTAACTTGAGGGTCACTGATACTTACTGGCTCAAACGGAGTTCATTTTCCTTCTGCTGGGCAACCCGGTTGAGGTTGACCTCCGCAGAACTGTGACGCTTGTGGATGGAATTCTTCATGTGATCTTGATCCTGTCTGTTTTCATCATTTGAAGAGAATAACAAATTATAAAGGTTTCAAGAGATCAATGAAAACAACAAAAACATTTTTATATTGATTAAAAAGTGCGAATTTCAAGGCATTGAATTTAAATACAGGTTTTAGTTGCTCTTCAAATATGTCAAATCAAATAAAATTACAAAACACACTGTTTATAAGTAATTTCTTTTATCAAGACCTCTATACCTTTACTATGCTCATTCAATGTTCATAACATTCGTTATTTGATGATAAACAGTACTTACTCTGTTATTTCATCTATTAATTTACGTCTATCCTCAAATGTATCCCTCTTGTTTCTATTCTCCATTACTTTTTTCTAGAATATCAAAAACAAAACAAGATAATATAATGAATAATTATTGTAAAAAATTTGATCCTTTCATAGTTTTTATGTATTTATCAAATCTAGAACGGCAATACATTTACCAACTGTTTCGTCATAATTATAAAAATTCATTCTCATGGGTGGACAGAATATGTTATCCTATAGTTCGAATAAGATACTGTCAGTGCTGATGAAAGTATGATAAAACAGGAACCTTCAGTGGGGACATCTCTTCAAATATCCATTTCTTTTTGAAAGGTGAATTCATCAACACTTTCAGACGAAAAGTGAAAAGTAAATAACACCAAAAATGCCTGACTGATAATTCTTTTACCAACAAAATCATTTTCAAAAAAAGGAGAACAAGGACCCTTACTGAGAACCTGTGGAGGAAATTTGATAAAAATACAATTAATCCATCAAAATCACAGAAAGCCATCTGTCAGCCTTTTGTTTTTCATTTTGTTTCAGGTACATTATTGGAACAAGAGGAGCCTACCCTACTGGAAAATGTTTCTGATAAATGTCGCAAAATAAAGATAAAATCATGTAAGGACGAATGATGGACCACAAAAGGGTAATCGTCTGAAGAACAATGGTTTAAAAATTCAGTGACAGCAAATATATATTTTCTTTTTCAAATGACTTCATAGTAAGAAAGTCATTTTTTCCAATGTGGATACATTTCATTTTAATCAATAATATCCCTACCAGAATGCTTACAAACATTTGTGTCAAAGTCCATTAATATAATGTTTTAAATGTCTCTAAAACAATATTCCATCAAATATTTTATTTAATTTAGATGAAACATATTTTTTATTATTTATAGAACTTAAGTATTTGACATGTCAGGTCTTCATGATAGTATCAGTAGGGATATCTGTTATTAAGTGTGTCTTCTTCAACAATAAAAAAACAAGTTGTTATCACCTTAAATTTTATAAAATTTCACCTTTCTTAATTAAAGTGGCATTTATGATGTGATCAAAACAGAAAATTTACAACAGAACCAGAAAGAAGCTGTACCATAGAATCCTGAAGAAGTTTGACTTCTTTACGCTGAGCAGCAGTGTGAATGTCCCGACGATGCTTTTCTAGCACAAGTTCCTTCATTTCACTCTCATCTTGATCCATTAACTGTTTATTACGTTCCTGCAAACAATGAACAAAAAAAATTGAATGACAGGAAACAAGAAAAAACATGGAATCCTTGCAGAGCAAGAGAAAATGTGGGGTGGGGGAGGAACAGACCATTAAACTAAATCATAAGGTAATTGATTTCCTCAAAAAAAATAATCGTAATTTAAATTTTAACTGTTTTCATTAAATATTGACAATATCAGCACAGTTATAAAGGTAAAGTTTCAAATAATGTACAATAAATTATTTTACCAAGTTAAATTAATCGATTAATACAAAAGATTCTTATTATTGTTTTTTTTAATAAATACCTGTGACAGCTTTTTCAGTAGTTCTTTTTCTTTCCTTTCAGCCAACTTCATATCCTACAAGAGACAAATTTTAATCTCATGTAAAAAGAGCAGTTCCAGTGAGTGATGCAGTGATAAAACCTGACCCTATTTGTTAACAAGCTGATTAGAGATAACCAGTAGTTAGTGAAAATTTTCAAACACGAATCAAACAAATTTGTGGACAGTATTTATGATTTCACAGCTGTAGAATTGTTGAGACAGGTCAAATTCATATATCTTGAACGTTACCTTTGACCTTAATGCTCTTGTTTGTTCATTGGAAGAAATTAAAATTTTTCACAAACCACTGGTTAACTCTTCCTACTCTTTGAGCAACTGGGGCCTGTTATTTTGTATTATTTTAGAGTCATGTAGTGATAGGAATATTTGTACCCCTACATTTTTTATCTATGGTGTTCTGATGAGACACCATTATGAACCAACCCTCACTATCAGCTGAGACACCAGTTAGTCCCATACCTATCCTCATTGCCAGCCTAGACATTAGTTAGTCAATGCAAATCATCTTTTTCAGTATTCAAGAGTCAATCGAGGCACACCTACCCATATTGCCAGCTGAGACACCAGCTTGTCCACACCTACCCATATTGCCAGCTGAGACACCAGCTTGTCCACACCTACCCATATTGCCACTGAGACACCAGCTTGTCCACACCTACCCATATTGCCAGCTGAGACACCAGCTTGTCCACACCTACCCATATTGCCAGCTGAGACACCAGCTTGTCCACACCTACCCATATTGCCAGCTGAGACCCCAGTTGAAACAACATTTTGTCCAAACCTACCCTTGTTGCCAGCTGAGACATCAGTTTGTCCACACCTACTCTTGTTGTCAGTTGAAACACCAGTTTGTCCACACCTACCCTTACTGCCTGAGGAGACACCAGTTTGTTCTTATCTACATAAATACCCTTATTGCCAGCTCAGAGACAGGTTGGTCCACACCTACCCTCATTGCCAGCTGGATATTGGAGGAACGTTTCCACTGTGCAGCACTTTCCTTCAGTTTCCGTTCTCTTGCCTCTAGTAGTTCTGCCTCCATCTCAAGGCGCTGTTTCTCTGTCTCAACCTTAAATACACAACTGGATCATTAAGAAGCACTACCATTTAAGGATGATGGGAACAGATCAATTTAAGATAACTACTTGATCAAAGTATAACAGGATTTACAGTCTCATAAATACAGCTGACACTTACTGGTACCAGAATCATACAGATGTAGACCAAAAGACAACTCAGAAATTGATATGTAACTGTAACACAAACCTTTTTACGATGTCGGATTCTGTTTTCCTCGGCAAGCAGCTCACGTCTCTTCATCTCCGACGTAATTTTTGCTTCCTCCTCTCTCTTGCGCTGAAGCTCCCATGCCAGGTCAGCCATGTATCGGTCACGGCTGACTGCCTTCTCCTCTTCACCCTTACTCATCATCAGCTCCAAAATCTTCTGGTCCTAAACAGGATCAAAAAAGTTGTTTTGGAGTGACATAGAAATATCAACTATAGCCATACAATTCATAGATGCCATGTGAACTAAAAGAAACATGCTATATGTGTGGTCAGGTGGCACAGTGATACCACACTCGCCTTTCAGCTAGGCGTCATGGGTTTGATTCTGCCATGATGTAAAAAGGTATGGGTCATATGCTCAACAATAGGGTTTTCCCCGGAGTACTCCAGTTTCTACCTTCAGAAAGACCCTTGTGCGCTGCCATCTGGGCCAACAAGAGTGATTAATAAATGCTTAAAACTTATCTCACAATTGTTGTAAAGTAAATGAAGTTTATATTATGTTTAGATACATTTTACATGTAAAAGTTATAGCAAGCTTTGGTGAAGAAAAAATCCCTCGGAAGTGTACATGCAAAATTTACAAATGAGACAAAATAAAATAACCTCTCAAACATCAATGGTATATATCATAATTTGAATATACAATCCTAAAAAAACCAACAGAAGACAGTAGACAAAATAAAAAAAAACAGCAGCTCAATACCAAAACTGATGAAGATCCAACTAGCAGTGAGCATGAAGGTATGTTTGTATGATTACATGTGTAAGTGTTAAATATTTCTCTAGTTCTAACTCGTGTTTGTATACATAGGTGTTAAATCTTCTTTTAGATCTAACCAGAGTTTGTACATGTAGGTGTTAAATCTTCTTTTAGATCTAACCAAAGTTTGTACATGTAGGTGTTAAATCTTCCTCTAGTTCTAGCCTGTGTTTGTACACATAGTTGTTAAATCTTCCGCTAGTTCTAACCAGAGTTTGAACATGTAGGTGTTAAATCTTCTTTTAGATCTAACCAGAGTTTGTACATGTAGGTGTTGAATATTTCTCTAGCTCTAACCTGAGTTTTTACTGGTAGATGTAGCTCTCTATGTTCAATGAAATATAAAATGAAGTATGTAAACAGATTAGTGTACCAGCAAAACAAATAAAACCAGGGGTAAAAGATAAAGTTCCTCGGTAAAATGGCTCCTATGTTTGTACTAGGAAAACCAAACTTAACAATAATTTAATTTTGGTATATCGTTTTCTAACACTATGTATATTTTTCAAATAGAATTCATTTCAGCAACTGGGCATTTAGGTATTGTTTGTTCTTAGCTGGGTTTCTGATCTGTAAACAGCCAGGTTCACTTTTGAGGGCGAGAGTCTCCTTGTAGTGGGAGGTGGCTAGGTCACTGAACATCATGTGAAAGGTTTGTTATGCAGATCAATTAGACTACAATGTCTTGCCTAAGGACACAAACATAACAGCACAAGATGGTCCTTAATTCAGCGTCCTGAGAAACAGAAACCATCGTGGATAGAGATCAATCATGCTCCTCAGATCTTCTTCTGAGAAAAAGAATCTACCCTAGATAAGGATCAACAACACACCTCAGGTGTTTGCCTGAGGTTGCATAAATCCAATGTTCTATTGATTGAGATATCACGGCCTCTCAAGCTTTGATATACAGTTAAGTTTTGATACTAGCATTGTTTAAGTCTAACTAGCCATTGATATAGAAATTACTGGTTTAGCAATCCTTGACAGGCTAACAGTATCTAATACCTGTTTAGGCTTGCTTTTGCAGGAGACACCCTCAAACAGAACACAAAAATGCTGAATATTAGACATACAATAATGTACTGTCAATGGAATAAAGCAATATTGAGCATAATAACACTGGATTAGTTATGGTTCAGCTGGCTGTAGTCCAGATATCTAGTTACTCAAACTATAATATTAAAGTATTATTGCAGTAGATTTTCTCATTCAATTTACTGCACAATGTACAGGTAGCCCTAAACATGTTTCAGATGATTAAATCTTCATCCTATTGGTTTAGGCAGGAGAAAACAGAACACCTTAATCCAGAAGATTTACATTTCTATCATGAAAAATAATAAAAAAAATCAGTTTTCACAGCTTATAGAATACAATTTCCTTCAAAATAGGATCCAACTCTGAATATTTATATAGAATTTTCAAAATTAACAAACTGACCACCAAACTTTACATCAGGATAATCAGAAGAAATAACAATCAAATAAGTGATTAAAACTAGAAAATCTCTTTTATGATCCTTGCTCAAATCTAGAGAAGTGACTCTGATGTATTGATTGATGATTTTCTATAAATGGTAATGATGACCTTGACTGTAGAATGCTTCAGCACAAAATTATGTAAAGTATTGTCAACTTTATGTATAATTTGTTAGCAAATTGCCACAGAAATGAAGTTGCTAGAAAAATGGTATTAATTCATATGCAATGAAATGCAACAATTGAGAGTAGACAAGAAATCTGTACCATCAACATAACACAATAGTGCCATAAAAATTTATTGTATCAAAAGAGGATTATGGTTTACTTACTCTGGGAGTCACACAGGTGGAGCGCAGATCTACAGATGAAGAACTGAGCGTTTTCCTAAGAGAGGGGTTAGAGATGGGGCGGGCATCCCTAACAGCAGACTTATTAAGGAGACAGGACCCACTAGAGCTGTTCAGAGATAAGTTGGATGTACTGCGTGACCTTGACCTAGCAACAGATGACCTTCCAGTTCCTTTTCTTTTTATCCTCCCGCTGAAATTAGTTACAAAATAAAATTACAAGTCAATGAAACCTTAACTTAACAGTAGAACCTTCCCAAGATATAAATTTTCTATATCAGACAATCTTGGAATCCGATGCAGAAATTATATATAAGATACAAAGGTATTTTCTTGTTGATATAAAATCTTGATAGCATAACATTGTGTATAATCTAACAAATATCCTTAGTGTTTCTGTAAGGGTTCATATTCATGAATTATGGTTATAAGTATCAGTTTTACTCTGAAGATTCCTCAACACTGAAGACTTCTGAATTGATGAAAATTTATGTTTTACCAGTTATAAAAGATGAAAATCAATAATTTGGATTTCAGTAAACTTACTGCTACTATACAATGTATTTTTTTTAACCTTTAATCACAATCATACTTATATCTGCATTTAATGGTGTCATGACTATAACCAGTTTACCTTTGTGCTGATTTTGGCCTTGGTCTCATTCTCTCTTTCTTGGACAACAGTTCATTTCGTAATTTCAGACTTTCTTCGTGTAATTCATTGGCTCTACAATTGTAACATAATTATAAGCAGGAATTAAACATGTGGATCACAAAAAGATCAAAATATACCGTGAGCTCATCATACAATGTCTTCTCAACCTTGTGACACAAAATATGGTATCACACAAGTGTGAGATCAGATTATTCAGTAATAATGCAATTTGATCAGGAATAGTGTGAAACAATATTTCAGATTGAATACATAAATGGAAGAGCTGGTGTACTAATGAACAGATGCAGATCACAAAAGTACTGTAAAATAATACATATTCTTAGGGCTTCATTTTAACAGGTTTTCTTTTTTTTAAAAATTACAATTTGTCCACATTTGGTTTCCTGGATACCCACGAAAATCAGTGAAAATTAATGACCCACAAAAAAATAATGATTTAACAGTATTCCTCTTGAAAGAATATTTCAATGACTTGGAAATTCAGTTTTACTTTTTTGCCAATGATATTTCCCAGGTGACAATTAGACAAGATCACCTGTATCGTATACAGGTGTAATGTGTAATGGGTGTGTGTTGACATCAAGTCACTTTGTAAGCACTTTTTTATACCAGTGTACAGTATATTAAGAAATGAGAAATGGAAGTAACAAGGAAGGACTTTGAATAAATTTTGCTTTCTGATAACTGACTGTAAATGATTTCAAATGACTTGCAGAAAGCAGGAAATTTTAATCCATCACAGTTTTACTATCTGACAAAATAAAAGTGAATATGTTAGCCCAATTTAAAGACTCAATTTATTCACAAAATTGTACTAACACACTTTCAATATCTTCTATATGCATTTTTACACATACTGAAGAAACTACACAGTTGCAAAACCTGTATCTGCAGTGTTAAACAAATGGAATGGTAAAGAATCCCATTTGCATTTATTATATATATATTACAAAATGCATTTGTACATTCGTTACTTCAAAAGTTATAAAATATACAGGGTATTTCCTGTATATGTTTTCACTTATAAAACCAAAGATACCTTAATAACCAAAGCCATATAAAGGCTAATACATACTGTATGACAGATTTATTACACTGCCTGCTGAAAGGTCGTAATAATGGACGTAAAATACCTTACATGAACAAATAAATAAATAAATAAATAAATTGATTTACCTTTTGTTGATATCAGTGTCTGAGACTCGTTTGTGACCTACTGACATGGCCCAAGCTGTCCTCTGACGCTGTACACTTCCTCTCACCTGGCTCAGGTCCTCATCTAATCAACATACCAGGAATATGTTTTCATGCAAGTATGTTGACATAGACAAAAGACATCCACCATGATTAGAGACATTTGTTGTAAAATTCATAATTTATATGCATGACTTTATAGACACAAGACCTCAATCCTGACTACAGACACTTGTTGTCAAAACCATAATTTGTATGCAAATACAATGAGTGTCTGTTCACCGTAGGGTTTTCAATACAGATGGTTGTAATAATTCTATTGTATTTAAAATTGCAATTAAGGAAACTGTTTTATAATATTTTGACAGATAAGACATATTAGTGTAAATATATAAAAGTGTCATTTTTTTCATATTAGTTACTCACCTGAAGTAGATTTGAACATTCTAGATTTCCTCAAAGACTTTTTGGACAGGCCAGAATACTTGTTCCCCATTTTTTTACTTCTACTCCTAACTTGGTTTTCCTGTTCTTTCAGTTTGTTTCTCTCATCTCGAGCCATTTTTAACTTTACTGCAAATCAAAAGTAAAACTTTTAAAACAGAACAAGAAGAAGCTTTTCGTAAATAGAATTATCATCATAATCATTTCGTTGTATGTAACTTAAATACATATGTGTTTTAAATAACTTTGCTTGATAAAAGGATGAACAGTAGAAAGTGACAGATCCTAATACTGAAAAAGCTTTACAAAGAAATTTCTCTTTAAGTCAAGAGCCTCAGCCTGGAATAATATTTACTTTGGTTATTCAGGTTTGGTTTTATACATATTTTACCACTGTGGTCATTTAAGGACACTCTTCCAGTATATGCAAAGTGAGCACATGTGCTGAATGTGTGTGTTTTTTGAAGGCTGTGATTTATAAACATGTACAAATTAATTAATCTGTCATTGTAGCGCTTATAATGCAAATATCTAATAAGGCTATTGTAGTTGTCTTTACTTTTTCAGAAACCCTAAATATCTAACGATAACTTCTGCTAACTATCCAATTTCAGTTGATGATGTCACTCAATTATGATGTTGATGTATGTTACACAGTTATGTAATAACTTACTCTGTCGTTGTTGTTCATGGTCATCGTAGACGTTATAGATGGTACGAAGAGGCACATCTTGAGGTAGCAGCTCCTCTTGGAATTCTGCCAGGGGCTTGTACAATAGGTCTACTGGCTGTGTAACAAACATTCAAAACAAGTGAATATAGAATCTGTGATATAACATGTGTCTGAAATAGCAGATTAACACCATCAAGATATCAAATTTGAATGTTCTGTAGCAAATTCTCATATTAAACTTTAAAATTAAGAATGGGACAAGTGCAAGATGTTACAAAATGTCTGCAGTCTCAGAATGACAGTAAGAACATGTTTGGGTAGCAGATTCTTATTCTCGTAAATAGTTCAACTATTTTCATTTCCTTTCAAGTGATACATGAATGTCTGAAAAAACACTGGATATTTTTTATCATGTCCTCTCTTTTGGATAAAATATGGTATAAGTACCTGTAGACAGATCTGATGAAACAAGAAAATCTGTTACTGTGTCCCTGTCTCATGTTTGAGATAATTTTTTTATTTTTCACAGAACAAATTAACCTCAGTTTGATTGACAAGCAATGATCATGGCACACCGGACACCTGCCTATCAAAACGTATAGAACTTAAAATAGCAGATATGCAGGTCTTTACACATAGTTTAACAAGTAAAACTGTGAGGTTACCTTGACACCAAGCTTTGCACATGCCTCCAGTGACCGAGGACTTGTCAGCACATATTTGCCATCCTCGTAGTGGGGGTCCTCAAAGTTATATAGGTCAATCTTCAGTTCATTTAACTGACTGGTCAGCTGACCCACTCTAGGGCTCTCTGTCAACATCAATATTCATCAACTTTGAATCAGCTTTCAGAGTTTGACAAGGAATTAATATGTATTATATACTAGACAAAAACTTTATTTAATAAGAGGCACAAAGTCCTGTACTGTTAACATGAACGTTAAAACATGAATGTTAAAACATAAATGGCTTTTTTTCAAGAAAGTAGTATTGTAATATCATTATGTTCCATACTCTGGGTCCGAGGTGCCAATGTCCTGTACATTAGTAATGATTTACACTGCTGGTTAAAATTACTAAACGAAGAATGAGTCTAGTGCTTTCTTAGAAAACAATATTTGAACTAAAAATTTTACACACTTTGCCACAGCCCTTTTTAATCCCAATTTTGGTGCCGACTGCAATATAGTATCTATTGAACAATTTGTACTGTTTTCCCCACTTTTTTTCTCAAACTTTCCTAAGTGTATATCATCGTGTCATTGTGTCGTTAGAAGATTCACTGCAAAAACATTCATGTAGCAGGAACGTTGGAAACCAATTTCATCATCTGGTATAAAGTTAGAAAAGTACTGAATACATTTTACAAAGCATGTTTCACGTAACAGAGAAAGCAGAAAAATAACGATATTTACATTTTTCTCTGCCGCGAGCAGGACAAACTTGCAAAAACATGTTTGCGCAACTTACTGAAAAATCGTAGATCTATGTTCATGTTAAATGCGAGTCTGAGACCTCAATTAAAAACGATGCATATCAGTTAGATACATACCATTCATGATTTGTGATAAACAACTGGGATCTATAACATTTGAATATTTCGTAAAACTATAATAAATAGGTTGTTGTCGGCTTCTGTCATTCACTTGCCGCCATGTCTAAACAAACACTCAGACGGAGTCTCGTTTCAAACGAGATGTCATAACGATTCACTAAGATCCGCATATGACAGCATAGATTTATACATAGCGAAATGATGTGTGACTAGTGTGACTTGGCTGTAGGAGAGAGAGAGAGAGAGAGAGAGAGAGAGAGAGAGAGAGAGAGAGAGAGAGAGAGAGAGAGAGAGAGAGAGAGAGAGAGAGAGAGAGAGAGAGAGAGAGAGAGAGAGAGAGAGAGAGAGGATTTTTATTACTTGGACTGAAATAAAAGTTGTAGGGGACAGTTTTGAAAAAAATCATTTTTGTGGAGCAAGAGACAACATCTGTTGAAAAATTGTTAAATTTTGTTAGTTAATTGTTTTGCTTCCGTAAATAACTATTGTGACACTAACTTTATAATGGACGTCTTCTTTAAGTAAAATTCACAGACCGCTGCAATAATATATCAAATAGTAAATTTAAGGACAATCCCTTATCTCGCAACTTTTCTATAATTACAATTTCGTTTCATACCCAGAGATATGCACTTACGTTTTTGTGATTGGAGACGATGTAAGAATTATGAGATCGATATTTACACTTCATTTCACATTTCCAACAACCAGCGATTTAATTGTTTCATATTTAAATGTTTCCTTTCGAAACAGAATAGAAAAATACCACGTGATTTCCTTTCAATAAAAGAAGAAGAAGAAGAAAACGACATGCTCAAAATCACAAACAAAAAATAACCACTTTCAAAAGTTATTATAAAAATCAGAGTATTACAATTCAGGTCAACAATATCTTATGAATAAAAACATCACATTTTTATATGAGTGCAGATGGTCAGTTATTTCGAAGGACGCGCCAGTAAAACCCCAACTGAGAACCCCTGTGGCTGGACATGTGTGAAATATAACCATCTCTTTCATGGGTTCATTTCCCATCGTCTGACTCTATGTTCTATATGATTTCGCACATCAATACAGTCAATATACGACGAAATCATCCGATTTGGTCAGGGGCTTATGATAAAGACACGCCTGGATTTGGTTTAAAACAAATAAAACTTCGAAAAGATCTAGAATTTGAAACAACTGAAAACTCTTGATCAAGGATTCGGATTGGACGGGATCAACAACAGCTACCGTGAACTATATCTCGAAGTAACCCATTACACCAAGGAAAAGGGAAAATGGTTAGAAATTTATTAACCACAGCATCTTTAAACAGACATTTTTTTCTGTACTGTGGCAATGCTTCTATCCAAAATAAACGCATAGTACAGAGAAAATCTGGAATTAATTGAACTCGTACAATTCCTTTCTCATTAAGATTACGACTTCCATTTATAAATAGCAGTCAATAAGTCAATTCATTTATGTAATCCATTTGCTTGGTTGTTGCAACATCAGTCCACCTTCTTAATTTTCAAGCAACAAGTCCGTGATTTCTTTCGAGGCCAATATGATGATACAGTAAGCTAAACGCGATACTAGCCTGCTAATCTTGTTTTAACTAAGTCTTGAAAGTCAACTATGTCAGGTAAAATCAGAAACGTATTTCTACTTTTCCTTGTTGTTTGAAATGCTAGAAAATGCTTGCCTATATCTATTTTGATATCTGATTATCTTAATTGTCTCGGAACGTGCTAATTATAACATATTGTATTTTGGAATATGTTGAATAAAAATATTGTATCAATTAGAGTTAACTAGATTTGTTGTCTTTATATACCATTTTTTTTTTTCAAAACGTTCCTAATAAATCTTTTCAAAACAAACAGTCTAGTAGAAATCACAATTATAAATTGATTTCGCTAATTTTTGTGACAAACATTTTCTGTTTACTTATATTCTTTTAAAAACAAAATGCGAGTTTGAGCTATTAACAACTGAAATGTCACCCTGTATCGCAGAAAGTAATTTGTAAATCAGTATTTTCCGTTTTGACATTTTGACTTATCAACATTATTTTTGGTACGAAAATGAGATTCCCTTTTCAATGTTCAACATCAGAAAAAGATCCACTACCCTCCGTAATACGTCCCTGGGCAAAGTGCCTGTTTATCATTTTTAATCTGAGGCCTAAATGTCTCTGTTTTGTCATGCTTGATTGGGAAGGAACAGGTACAGAATGATACTTCGTCGAGTTTACTTAAATAGTTGAAACAAAATAATAGTCTTTAGGATGAATGACCAATCAAAACCACAGTAGAATCTTGCCTTAGTAGTTTTCCGTTGTACAAAAACCAAGCCCGATGCCGACTATTATGCACAATTGATGTAAACCATTTGAAATATTACTGCACAATCATTGGAATCGAGAAAAATATTCTGCTAGTTTATCGAATAGATTATTTGTTTTAAATAAACAAATTATTACTGTTTGTTATTGATTGATATGGACATAGAGACTCTCAGTCTGCATCGATAATTATTCATATCAAATCATATTTATTTAATAATTTCATTTATTTATTTATCTATCTAACGGGCTGTACGTCAACTATTACCATTCAGCGAACGAGGATGTTCTCTGCTAACCGGGCTCTTTGCGGTCCTAATTGGACGTCCCGGGCTGTAATTATGGGTACTAAAAATAAAATATCACTTCCTGTAAACACCTGAGTCCAAGAGTACTTCAATGCCAGTGTACAACGCAGGTGAAGGCAGGTTTGTATCATTTCTAATGTTAGAACTGATACCTTGTGATATAAAGGTAAAATGTTCACGACTTCTTTAAGAAATATGAGGGTTTATATTATGAATCATAAATGATAGATGTACGTGAACTGAGATCTTATTTCCAACTGACCCTAGACTCGTTTAATGACTACAGCTTGCACAGTACCAGCTGACCAACCACATCTGTCAGTGTACTCTCAAGAGTGATTTGATAGACCAGGTTGGTACTTGTCATTACTAATGCCTGTCTGTCTGTTGTCAAAGGCTTGTCTAGATAAGTAAAGTACCTATTTTACCTATCCACCCCATAAAAAAAATAATAAACTCGTTAAGACCAGCTGTTTTTAAAATATGAATGATAGATCTAAAGAAACTTTTCAAACTTTATATAGTAAACATGCCTTTGTGTTATATAGTTAGTATGCCTTTGGGTTTTATAGTTAACATGCATTTGGGTTTTATAGTTAACATACCTTTGTGTTATATAGTTAATATGCCTTTGGGTTTTATAGTTAACATGCCCTTGGGTAAAATATTAACAGAAAGATGTCACCAAATGATAATATAATTCCTCAATCAGTTCATTGTCCAGGGTTTGTTAAGTAATATTTTTTTGAGACTGATAATTTCACTGCTGTGTACCTGTTATGAAATGGTCTTTTCAAAATGGCAGGCGTAAACAGTCAAAAAATATAGGTGTGCAGACTTCCAGCTTAAAATTCACTGGTTAATGGATACTGTCTGACCAGGACAAGTACCACATGAAATTCAGAAATACTCAATATTTGCATTAAACTATTTGTATGGTGCTGTAATGGTCATAAATTATTGTAAGCCCTTTGCAAAGTTGAGTGAACTGAATTTGACATTGAGACAGGACTTTCGGTGAGGTTTTGCTCATATTTAAAACTTCTAAGATTTAATTTCATTGTCAGTGACACACACCAATAACATACGCCTCTAAGCGATATATTATTTATGTTCATCGCCCTAAAATATTCACAAAATCAAAGGAAAACAATCTTGTTTATGTTACGGAATGGTCCTCAGAAATATATAGCAACTTTTACAGAAAAAATTAAGGATTGGTTCTAAAACAGATCCATTTCTGTTATGGATTGGTGCAACAAATGACTTTGATATTTGACCGTTTAACATGAAAAGCAATCCCAAGCAAGCATGTACACATCCAGTAAGAAAGTGATGTGTGAAGTTTGAGTTTGATCAGTACATTGGAATTTGTATTATTGACACTAGCATTTAATTAACTACAAGTATGGATTTACTTACATAATTGAGCTTTCAAACAATTTATATAAAACAGAATAAGATCTTTAATTCCACTCCAATACTCTACATTCCAGTGAAATAATTGTGTATTATTGACCAAGAAAGTTCAACAATGAAAATCAGTGTTTATTATCTGTGTATTAATTCCTACCAATGCATTATTGCAATTTTGCTCTCAAAAATAATTTGAGGTGATGTAAAAAAAAAAAAAAACCAAAAAAGCAAAATTACAAGACAAAGTCTGCAAAAAAAAGACATTTGAAAATTTTGGTTAAAAGATGCTTCTCACCTTCTAACCATTGATAACGTACAGCAGAAACTCCACCCAATTTCAAGTCACGTTTTTGTTCCTAGTTGATTCAAGTCAAGATGAAGACTGTGGCACATGAAAAGGCTTTAAATGTTTCTTTGTGTAAATTATCTTTCAGAATCATTGCTTGTATGGATTCCTGGTGTATAAACCTGAAATTTGTCTTTCTATGACAGGCAATAATAATGGTTTACTAATGTAGATTGATGAAACAACAGGTTGAGGAGAGGCTTCAATGTGTACAATTGAGGATAGATTCTTGAAAGCAAACAGCACATTGATTTCAAATGGAAATTGGATTCATTTATCAGTCTTTACAGAATTTCTAGTCTAGGAAGAAGACAATACCATATGACAGTTGACTTTATTCAGCTAGGACAGTATCATTATTGTGGTTGATCTAGTGGATTAAAGATTTGACCTATTATATATTTCTATATATTCTGCCTTATTTGTTGTTGGAGAGTACTGAATCGGAACATATCACTAAGATCATCATCTTCATCATAATTTTCTTTATCTGTTTATTCAATGTCCGATTACAATAATCATGTTGTGATGAATTTTCTCTATATCAACATCTGTCATCTGCCTCAACATCAAAGATGTCTGCCATGTTTTGGCTAGCATCAAAATGATTGCCATGACAATGCATTTTCAGTTCATGAGAACATCAATAATTAGTTGATGAAAATTATCTAATTGAAACATGTTATATCACGGGGTACCACTATTTTACAATACAGAATATGTAAAAATGTTTTCCTTTGTGCTTCCTCTACACTCATGAAAAAAGATGTTCTGTAAAGCACGTGCATATGGATATATGATATGTAACATTGAACCATAATATAGGTCTTCACAGGGTTTGTTTCATTGAAAGTATGGAAATGGAGCAGGATTTGTCGATTGATGCAGCACCGGTTACTGATCAAGGAAATAAGGTGGCATCGCCTGAAGAAGATACAGGTACATGTAATTAAGTGAACAGAATTTGCTCAATTATCTGAATTTTTCAAACAACTTATGCTATTTACTCTTAGAGAATATAGAGAACACATTTTCCATTTTGTCTATTTTTTGTAAAGAGAAATTCAGGAATTGTATCCATTTTCTGATTGGTTTAAAATTTTGTCAGAAACACTGTTGCATATTTGAATATAAATCACCTTCTCAACAACTACATGTATTTATTAAACTGGCCTGCTCAGTGTCATTATTTATCAAAGGTAGATCCAGATGTACAGTTGCATATGATCTTTTTGTCAAATGATTGTAGTTGTATTGGAATTATCCCTTCTTGTTTCATATGGAAGCAGTTGATTTATGTTATTTTTTTTGCAGGAAATCAACAGACAAATGTGGATGCTTATAGTTTCATGAGTCAACTGTTTTCACCAGATGAAGAAAAATGCTTTAAGAAAAAGATTGATACTGTTTTCGAGCACAGAGACAAGATGAGATCTTTAGAAGAATATGGTGATGTTTTATTGATTCATGAAGATGAACACAAGAGCGATGCCGATACGTACTGTGGTTACCTGAACACACTAAAGATGCGTCTTGGAACAAGGCAGTCAGGTGTCACAGTGAAAGCATCTCCGAAATACAAAGAAGTTGAAAGTGGGGCAAGTAAGGGTTCAGGATTAGATG
This sequence comes from Ylistrum balloti, assembly GCF_031769215.1. NCBI lineage: Eukaryota > Metazoa > Mollusca > Bivalvia > Pectinida > Pectinidae > Ylistrum > Ylistrum balloti. Next base: position 225,223 of record NW_026782102.1, on the reverse strand, counting down.
AGGCAAAAGCAAGGTTCACATTTGTTTTTCTGTATGTAAAACCCGGGTTTAATATAGATAAGATGGATGAAGACATTGAGGAGAGGGAGGAAGATTGTCTAGTTATAGTGTATGACGGTGTTGATCGTGATGCTGATAACATACCAGGAAGGTATAAAGTTCTAAGCAGCGTCTGTGCATCAGATCGATCTAAAGACACAGAGAATGCTCTAATAAAAAAACTTGAAAGGAAACTCTATATGAGAGAAGCCAAGGAAAAAAAGTGTATTGAAAAATGTTATAAAACTGCGGAAATATTCATTTGATAAATGAGTCATAAATACGGGCTTTTTCCTAGCCTCAAAAATATGCTGTGTTGGGAAGAGCATTTGCCAGACCATAATATACAATTTAATCAGCTATGAATTTAATTTATATTGAAATTAATGTTAGATACTGTCTGTGGGTGTAATACTATATCCTAAATCATTTTCTTTCATTTCATCTTTTTCTTGTCTGTCTATGATGTCACAGACTTTGTTACATCTAAGTAGCCACAATATATGTACATGTTTATATGTTTTTAATAAAATAGTTAGTATTATTCAACTCCCAAGGCATCAGTTAATCATTACAACTGTTGTTTAAACTCCTAATGTACACAGGGATAAATCTCTGAACTGGTTTTGATTGTTTTACTCAGTAAAATTTGTACATATTACAATCAATCTATTTATTATCAATTTAACTGGTCCTTTAAAGATAGTAACTTGCTAAGAACTTGTTATAAATTTGAATGCATTGTTATATTTTATAATAAATAATGTTATTTCCACATATTTCTGAATTTGTCACTTTTGTTACCGCTATTAGTGCTAGTTCCTATCATCATACCTCAACGATCCTATCACAATTGATGATGTAGTTGTTGCTCTGGTAGAATCAATTCATTAAAGAATTGTGACTGTTTATATGGCAATTCTCTCACTCTTTGGTAAAACTCTAAATAAATTTTACTATTTTCTTAAGGTTTTTGAAATATCTCGTATGTAGACTGCCTTTGATCCATACATTGTGGTTGTTAAGTTCAGTTTTAGGACTTGTCCAGAAAAAAGAATTGCCCAAAGGCGGCCATATTGAATTTTGAAATTTGAAATTTGTTCTTGCTCTCTCTTGAGAATGACTGGATAGATCTTACTAAAATTTCAAACGTAGATTCCCTTTGCTCCCAAGTTGATGACTTTTAATTGGCCAACAGACAGCCATATTGGATTTTGAAATGGATTTTGAAAGCTTGTTATCACTAATTCTTTTGAAGTACATCTGTATTGCATGAATCTTACAGACTTGCATATTGGATTTTTAATGTTGAAGTTCATCATAACTACTTCTTAATGTAATTGATGGATCTTTCTAAATTTCTGATATGGATCTCTCATGTACAGTCCCATACTCATTGTGTTAGTTGAATTCTGAGACAGATTGAAAAAACAAAATAGCAAAAAGGACACCGAATTGGGTTGTGAAAGTTTATGTTTGTTATCCTTATTTCCTGAGAAGCACTAGATTTTACTTTATTTATTTATAGATTATTTACAGATTTTACCTCCACTTCTGCGGCAATTCAACCTTACAGCAGACAAAAGACAAACGTCTTTCTCAAATTTCATATGTTGACCCTTGCTATGCTTTGTCCTTGTTATATGTAATTTAGACATCCATTGAACTCCCCAATAAAGATATGTTTTAACCTAATCCTTAATCCCTAAACCCCTTGATCAGCATTATCTCACCTTCTCTTATTCAAAAGGTCATGTGGTGATCTTTATCATGGATGGGCCTCACATTCGCACCAAGAGATTGGTCCAAAGTTATTATAGTGGTGTGTACATTGGGAGGCATGAGATATGACTTTGATTGGCTGTATTGTGATGCCATGGTGATGAGATATATATTTTGATTGGTTACATTCTTTGTTGCTAGGTTGATGTATGTATTAGACACATACATGTAAACTTTAATTTTTATTTTTTGATGAGATGATAAGAGTTATGACTTGGATTTGTTGTGCTGTGTGTTGCAATTGTGACAGCAGGGACTGCTTTTAGCTTAAGTAACATGGAGACATCATAAGCCATTTTGATTGTATGTGTTATTTGTTGCCAGGGTGACTAGAGGACCGTTATTGTTGCAATGTGGTGACACAGAAATAATTTTGATTGGTTATAATATTTGTTGTCAGGGTGACGGGAGATATGACTTATTTGATGTATTGCCATGGTGACATCGGACGTGATTTTGATTTGTTATATTTGTTGTCAGGGTGACGGGAGATACGACTTATTTGATGTATTGCCATGGTGACATCAGACGTGATTTTGATTTGTTATATTTGTTGTCAGGGTGACGGGAGATATGACTTATTTGATGTATTGCCATGGTGACATCAGACGTGATTTTGATTTGTTATATTTGTTGTCAGGGTGACGGGAGATATGACTTATTTGATGTATTGCCATGGTGACAACGGACGTGATTTTGATTGGTTATATTATTTGTTGTCAGGGTGACGGGAGATATGACTTATTTTATGTATTACCATGGTGACATCAGACGTGGTTTTGATTTGTTATATTTGTTGTCAGGGTGACGGGAGATACGACTTATTTGATATATTGCCATGGTGACATCAGACGTGATTTTGATTGGTTATAATATTTGTTGTCAGGGTGACGGGTTTTGATTGGTTATACTATTTGTTGTCAGGGTGACGGGAGATACGACTTATTTGATATATTGCCATGGTGACATCACGACTTATTTGATATATTGCCATGGTGACAACGACGTGATTTTGACTTATTTGATGTATTGCCATGGTGACATCAGACATGATTTTGATTTGTTATAATATTTGTTGTCAGGGTGACGGGAGATATGACTTATTTGATGTATTGCCATGGTGACATCAGACGTGATTTTGATTGGCTATATTATTTGTTGTCAGGGTGACGTGAGATATGAATCGCCAGTACAGTCAGGTGTTAAGTCTGTACCGCGCTTTACTCAGGAAGGGACATAGCCTGCGTCTCACAGACAAGGACTTTTATATGAAGAGGATCAGACAGGAATTCGAAAAGAATAGATATCTCACTGAAGATACTCAAATACAGAAGTGTATTGAGGTAAGTGTTTAGCAAAGCTAATAATTGTCAGTTTCTTTAAAGCGTGCACATATCAAGTATATGTATGACTTGCAAAAGTATTAGAAAATTTCTTTTCGAACATACACTACAGTATTTGGACGTGAACATGTAAATTTTCTTATATTTAAAACACACTTGACATACGACATGCACACGTGTACTTATACACGTGCATTATTCAAGCTCATATAAGTTGCAGTGCACCATGTTCGTCTACAAAGCCATTGAATTATTATATTGACATATGTAGCACAATATGCTGTGTAAAAGTATGTATATGTTAATACCATTTAAATTACATTTAGTTACATGTTTTTATCATAAACAAGGTTATCATCTATATATAACAAAAAATTAAAGCACATCGTCTTGATTTCAACTGTGACGTCTTAGAACGTGTACAGTCATTCGAACTACATCATTTTCTAGAACATGATTATTTGAACGTTTATTATAATAATTTGTAAGGTTTGTTATTGTTTCAGAAAGGAGAAGAGTTCATCAAGAGGAACGCCATTGTGTAGACAACAAAAAAAAAACACCGTATCTAGAAGAATGTTGCATAGATATTGAGGCTAGTGAGAGGAAGGGGCTACCGATAGGGAGGGGGATAATTTCATGACATATTTATAGATGGAAGTGGATGAACATGTGGCTCCAGGAGAGGTAAGAGAAAGTCCAGATGGTTGCCCAGACGACACGTGTCATGTGGACCTGCTGGCAGCGATACACGCTAATGACATCAGCTGCGTAATTTGTGTTCTAGAATCAGGATGTCAACAAGTGACGCTGGACTCGGGTCTTTGCTGGGCCAGTCGCTATGGCAATATTGAAATGGTGTCGCGTCTGCTTGAAAAAGGGGCCAACCCAAACGCTGTGGTATGGGGTGGTTTTAGTCCTTTAATTTGGGCAACGATATATGCACCAACGGTTGAAACCATTTTGAATCTCATTGTAGCTGGAGCCGACGTCAACCATTCCAGTGCAAAACGGCGACAGACGGCTTTACACGCTGCAGTTATACGTGACAAAGTGGAGTTTGTAAGCGCCCTTGTGGAGGGTGGTGCAAATCTCGACTCACGTGACTACTTGCACAAGACGCCGCTTATGCACGCAGTGCAGCGTGGAGCCACGTCATGTGTCAAACTGCTGATCTACTATAATTGTGACGTCACGCTGACGGGATGGGTGGATGGAGTTAGCGTATCTCCATTATTGCAAGCCTTAGCTAGCGGAGATCTTGAAATTACACGCGTTCTCGTTCTCGCAGGGGCTCGATTTGACCGCCCGACAATTTCCCAGACTTTCACTTTTGGGGAATTTTATGCCACTCTCGAGAGAGAACTAAAGCTGGAGGTACGGCCAGTTTACCTACAACAACATTGTAGGGTTAGAATCCGCCACCTTTTGAAGCCTGGATTTCTTGACAAACTCAGACAGATTGGGTTACCTCCCCTACTCCATCGCTACCTCCTTATCGACGAGATGGACGTTTGATCTTCAAAGGCACTAGATGTGTTGGCGTTATATTTTCGTAATGCATTTATTAATTATTTTGAAATTATGAAAAATATCAGGGAAACATTATACACATATGAATAACGTTATAAATGAGTGTGAGTTTTTTAAAAGTCATCCTCGAGACGTTTTTATCTGATATCAGAACATATAAATTGCTACGAATTTCGTTTTTATGTGGTTTGTACATTTTAAGGGTTGACCAGTAAAAATTCCTTTTGTCTGTCTGGATTTCTTTTTCTTTTCACTGTCACAATGTTTAAAAAATGACTAGTTTTTACATCAATCGTGTTGGTCAAAATAACATTTACAAAATTCCCTTTTTGCCCCTGTGTAGTTACGTAATGCTGTGTGAATGGTTATGGTACTGTTTTAATAACGGTCAATGTTTTATGTGTGTAGAATTTTACTGTGCAGTGATAATGACAATAAGTAAATTAAAACAGATCATGTACATACAGGTTACAATCTTACACATATGTACAAAAAATATTACAATATTTAATCACACTGAGAAGAATGTTTATAACATTGTAACACACACACACAAACATATTTACTGTATTTAATTACACAGAGAAGAATGTTTATAACATTGTAACACATACACAAACATATTACAATATTTAATCACACAGAGAAGAATGTTTATAACATTGTAACACATACACAAACATATTACAATATTTAATCACACAGTGTTTATAACATTGTAACACACACACAAACATATTTACTGTATTTAATCACACAGAGAAGAATGTTTATAACATTGTAACACATACACAAACATATATACTGTATTTAATCACACAGAGAAGAATGTTTATAACATTGTAACACACACACAAACATATATACTGTATTTAATCACACAGAGAAGAATGTTTATAACATTGTAACACACACACAAACATATTTACTGTATTTAATCACGCAGAGAAGAATGTTTATAACATTGTAACACATACACAAACATATATACTGTATTTAATCACACAGAGAAGAATGTTTATAACATTGTAACACATACACAAACATATTACTGTATTTAATCACACAGAGAAGAATGTTTATAACATTGTAACACATACAAAAAATATTACTGTGTTTAATGAATCCGAGAAGAATGTTGATGAACCAGCAACGTCTTGTAAGCTGTGGAGTAGTTGAGCAATTTATTTAAGGCCTATTTTTCTTTTTTCATATATGGGTCTTTATAGTCAGATGACTATTAATGGCCATGAGCCTCTCGTTAAGAATAGGTTTGATAATGTAACACATACTCAAACATATTACTGTAAATTACACTGAGACCCGGTATAAAACATCTGTGTGTTTCTGCTTTGAAAAGAGATCAAAGATAAAATGTAAGTCAGCCTTTAAGCTATTACATGGTCTATGCTTACTTTGTATTGTTTGACGTAAGGATCAGTGGACATTCACTGTGATAGACGTGGCTTGACTTGACGTTTTCAGAGTGAATCTTTTTGAAGGCCCCAACCTTTCTTCCAATCCAACGAAAAAATCCTAACTTAAAGTACAAGGAAAACAAGATCATGTGTTCCGGAAGGCTAACCTTCTGTTTTAATATGGATACTCCAAGTAATGTCTCTTTTACAAACGAGACCCGGCTTAGTTACAACGAAACCATTTAGATCGTGAGATTTAAAGATTTTTATCGCCGATATTACTGTAGATATTGTGTGTGTTGCCAACAATCCTTTCTTCATATCACGACCTCTACCAAAGTAATCGCCTTTCACCTAAGCGACCAGGGTTTGATGTGAAAAGTTATGGAGTTACCTGGCCGACTATACGAGTTTTCTCTGGGTACTCTGATTTTCTCCCACAGTAAGACCATCGTTCGCTTCCATCTGGCCTACAGGAGTGAATGATAAAGGTTTGAATAACTTAATATACAATTCGCTTTACACACATCAGGCAAATCTGTGTTTTGTACAAGGCTGACATCGTATTTAATTTATGAAACGGCGTAGATGTCGTTGGAACAATGTATTACATCATTACATTGTCGGATTTGATTTCAAGAAGAAATTTTGCGTAGTTTTATCCTTGTTTCACGTCCTTTTAACAGTCAGGGTCATTTAAGGACATGCGAGGATTGGGTGTTGGAGGAAAGCTGGTTTTACGGAAGGAAAGCCACCGACAAGAACTGACAATACCTGTTTCGGGATTTGAAATGAATTGGAAAAATTGACTAATTTCATTTGCGTTTTGTCTCACAGAGTAAATAAGTCATTATGGACAATTACGTGTAGCTCTACAATAAACAAGGTCGTGATTTTAACTATCTGATGCTCTCTTTGAAGAGTTAACATTAAGCAAATATCCCTACGTGGTTGGAAATCTAGAAGCTACGTAATATGACCTGCTGTCATGTGATGTTGCTGGGTGGTCGTGCCACATGTGGATAGTTCCTTCAATTTGTCATCATTTTCTGCACACTTCCTCTCCTCTTTGCCGGATAGTTTGTCATGTTCTGGAGTATGATAGACGACCCTCCACAACAATGCCTGCTGGAGTTATGCAGTCCATTCATCACAATTGAAGTATTATTAATCAAATTTTAAATGTTTGAAGACGTTTAATTACTATTTTAGAAGATAGATGTTAGAAAGGCAGATCGAGCAAGTAAAACACTCACGGAAGTCTTGTCAGATGTTTACAATGTCAAAAGTGAAATATCGACTCTCCTAGTCACCATGCCGTACCCGGTAGGTGGCGCTGCATACCTACAATGTGAATTACATCTCGTCTATGAGGAACAGTGTGAAATCACACGGCGAACGCTGGAACCTCCGAACTCTAGACCAGTTGAGTTTCCTGGTCGCTGACGATCGCCCAAGCCCAGATCACTACACTTATCTTGCTTTATTTATTATTACAGAAATGGACAAATGTTCTGCTTCATGTTCTTTTGCGTGTAAAAGTGAATTACTATGACTGATTTACTATCATTGTTTGTTCTTAATAAATTGTATATTAGTATCATCAATCAAACAAAAAAAAAAAAAAAAGAAAGAATGTACATTAATTTAAAAGATGAAAAAGTAAAACTAGTAATAATGCGGTTTACTAAAACATTTTGATATGGGGGTGAAAACGGTCTTTTAAAAGCAGAACATTTAATGTACACCTGTCAGGTGTACAGGTCTCATCACTGAAGTCTGTACACCTGTCAGGTGTACGGTCTCATCACTGAAGTCTGTACACCTGTCATGCATCCGGTCCCAACACTGAAGTCTGTACACCTGTCGGGTATACGGTCCTAACACTGAAGTCTGTACACCTGTCAGGTGTACGGTCTCATCACTGAAGTCTGTACACCTGTCAGGTGTACGGTCCCAACACTGAAGTCTGTACACCTGTCAGGTATACGGTCCCAACACTGAGGTCCGTACACCTGTCAGGTATACGGTCCCAACACAGAAGTCTGTACACCTGTCAGGTATACGGTCCCAACACTGAGGTCCGTACACCTGTCAGGTATACGGTCCCAACACTGAAGTATGTACACCTGTCAGGTATACGGTCCCAACACTGAAGTCTGTACACCTGTCAGGTATACGGTCCCAACACTGAAGTCTGTACACCTGTCAGGTGTACGGTCTCATCACTGAAGTCTGTACACCTGTCAGGTGTACAGTCCCAACACTGAAGTCTGTACACCTGTCAGGTGTACGGTCCCAACACTGAAGTCTGTACACCTGTCAGGTGTACGGTTCCAACACTGAAGTCTGTACACCTGTCAGGTATACGGTCCCAACACTGAGGTCCGTACACCTGTCAGGTATACGGTCCCAACACTGAAGTCTGTACATCTGTCAGGTATACGGTCTCATCACTGAAGTCTGTACACCTGTCATGCATACGGTCCCAACACTGAAGTCTGTACACCTGTCGGGTATACTGTCCAAACACTGAAGTTTGTACACCTGTCAGGTATATGGTCCAAACACTGAAGTATGTACACTTGTCAGGTATACGGTCCTAACACTGACGTCTGTACACCTGTCAGGTATACGGTCCTAACACTGAAGTCTGTACACCTGTCAGGTATACGGTCCTAACACTGAAGTCTGTATACCTGTCAGGTATAAGGTCCCAAATCTGACGTCTGTACACCTGTCATGCATACGGTCTCAACACTGATGTCCCAGTGTATATGGTTCCAATACTGACGTCTTCATGCCTTTCAGGAATTCAGTTGCAGGTTTTAGCTCGGTACAAATGCAAACAGCAATTATTTTGGTAGATGCTACAGACAACACTACAGATCTTATCGCTAATTTCCTGACCGCCACTGCAGTCCCGTTTACTGAAGTGACATATCCTCCAGCTGTCTTGAAGGATAGATATCTCCCAGGTTACAGTTTTATAATAACGATTTTGCGCTATCTCCGATAGTTGGACTACAGGTCTTTACGGTCTGAACTGTAGCATATAATCGGCCTCTTGTTGATTACATGTCAACTAAGCGCGATTAATTGTCACCTGAGTCCTACTTCCGTATCCTGTGCTAGATGGCGGAAAATAATCCGATTTCCGCCCATCAAATATAGGATAAAATAGTTTGGAGCGGACCAGGCCATTATCGAACGTTTGTCTTTATTAGATTTAACTCAACGGGATTAAATTCAAACGAGCCAGATATGGCAGCTACTTGACGCTATAACAGTCAACGATTGTCAATCAATTTAACTTCCCTTCTCTGTATCCAATTCTCTCCCAAGGCAGAGAGCAATAACTTGAGAGCATAGACACTGCTTAGATATAGGGAAAAGACACATCCAATGGTAAGATGGGACCTAAACCGAACGGTATTGGGACCCTCTAAAGGCAAATCCTGGAGATAAGAGACGTTTTATTTAGTGTCGTTAATTAATTAGAAGTTAGCTCTGAAGAGCTGTATTATTGATAAAACATGTAAAATATTACCGTTAAACAGGACATACACTAAAGATCTACTGAACGTAAGACAAATGTATGTAAATAACACATTCAGAAGATAAATATAATCACATAGAAATTTCAGGAGATAAAAATGTAAAAAGATCCAGCCCAACGTAGAATATTAGCATTGTGGCTGTTGTAGACAGTAACGTACCAATTATATGGAACATAACGAAGAAACAGTAAACAAAATGGTTTGTTATTGTCTGACGGTCCATCGGGAACTGAAGTCCTTTAGGGTAGTGGTAACAGGGACATAATGAAGAACAAACATGATAATTAAAGCAAAATTAATATTCTTACAAGGAAAAAAGTACACAAAACTGATGAAGAAGAAACATGTAATTTACTACGGTAAACAAGCTTTCACCCTATCGTACTAAACAATAAACACGAAAGGTAGGTATATGATTAAAACACGGGGTAGCAGCAGTTGAACAGGAGAAAACGGGCTATCCAGAGCGTGTAAAAATACTTCCTATCGGTTGAAATAATGTTTATATGTTCTTCTTGAAAACAATAAATGTTTTATTGGTTTATAAATCAATAAACAAAAAAGGTAAATAAATAACAAAACAATAGGCAGCAGTAATGGGTTATTTATACCGTATAGTGGGTTATTTATACCGTATAGTGGGTTCTTTATACCATATAGTGGGTTATTTATACCGTATAGTAGGTTATTTATACCATATAGTAGGTTATTTATATCATATAGTGGGTTATTTATACCATATAGTAGGCTATTTATACCATATAGAGGGTAATCTATACCATAAAGTGAGTTATTTATACCATATTGTGGGGTTATTTATACCATATAGTGGGTAATTTATACCATATTGTAGGTTATTTATACCATATATTGGGTTATTTATACCATATAGTGGGTTATTTATACCATATAGTGGGTAATTTATACCGTATAGTAGGTTATTTATACCATATAGTGGGTTATTTATACCGTATAGTAGGTTATTTATACCATATAGTGAGTTATTTATACCGTATAGTGGTGGGTTATCTATACCGTATAGTGGATTATTTATACCGTATAGTAGGTTATTTATACCGTATAGTGGGTCATTTATACCGTAGAGTGGGTTATTCATACCGTATAGTGGGTTATTTATACCGTATAGTGGGTTATTTATACCGTATCATGGGTTATTTATACCGTATAGTGGGTTATTTATACTGTATAATGGGTTATTTATACCGTATAGTGGGTTATTTATACCGTATAGTGGGTCATTTATACCGTATAGTGGGTTATTTATACCGTATAGTGGGTTATTTATACCGTATAGTGGGTTATTTATACCGTATAGTGGGTTATTTATGCCATATAGTGGGTTATTTATACCGTATAGTGGGTAATTTATACCGTATAGTGGGTTATTTATACCGTATAGTGGGTAATTTATACCGTATAGTGGGTTATTTATACCGTATAGTGGGTTATTTATGCCATATAGTGGGTTATTTATACCATAAAGTGGGTTATTTATACCGTATAATGGGTAATTTATACCATATATTAGGTTATTTATACCATATATTGGGTTATTTATACCGTATAGTGGGTTATTTATACCGTATAGTGGGTTATTTATACCGTATAGTAGGTTATTTATACCATATAGTAGGTTATATATACCGTATAGTGGGTAATTTATACCGTATAGTAGGTTATTTATTTATACCGTATAGTAGGTTATTTATACCATATAGTAGGTTATATATACCGTATAGTGGGTCATTTATACCGTATAGCAGGTTATTTATACCATATAGTAGGTTATATATACCGTATAGTGGGTCATTTATACCGTATAGTAGGTTATTTATACCATATAGTAGGTTATATATACCGTATAGTAGGTTATTTATACCATATTATTTATACCATATAGTAGGTTATATATACCGTATAGTAGGTTATTTATACCATATAGTAGGTTATATATACCGTATAGTAGGTTATTTATACCATATAGTAGGTTATATATACCGTATAGTGGGTTATATATACCGTATAGTGGGTTATTTATACCGTATCATGGGTTATTTATACCGTATAGTGGGTCATTTATACCCAGAATCCATCAATAATCTTCCGAGTTCGCATGTGCTAATTTAGCAACAGAAAGAACAGAAATTCGAATATTTTTTAAAACATTAGCGCGGCAAGCCATGAATACCATCAGCATATTGGAAAGAGATTAGAAGTGGTTATTTGAAAAAAAAATTCAAACGGCACAGGGTCGATTGGACAAAACATTGTAAGTCACAAACCTCTTTTCTAGGACGTCCGTCAGCTGTCCGTTGTCTGTCCGTAAATGACCTTTATCATCGCACAGTACAGGGTATTTTTCAAAATTCATATGTAGGTTCCTTTATGTATCTAGTTGTGCGAATCTTTGCATATAAGTGTGAAATTCCTTCACTGATTTCTCGAATCACCAGCAGATATAGCTATAGATATTTCAATTTCTTTGTTATGAATTTTCCCAAATTTATGGTGTTTACATGTCGCAGTCGATTATATAACGAAGGGACTGTTCTTTACCGTGCACAAGGTTGTCAACTGATACAAAATCTCGCAACACAGGGTTTAAAGTAATGCAGGTTGATGAAAATTATGCGAAAGTTTTAATGGTCGCCATAGTAATCTTATTAAGAAATATTATATTTCTGTGTGTGATATGAAGCTGAACGTGTTTGATGCTCATTAATTGGCCTGTTAAGTTGTTGTATACCTTGTTTCCACTTTAGAAAATGGCATCACTTACTAGGATTGACCAATATTTCATATCATACGGATGTCATTGAAGAAGTCGATGACGGTTACTCTTCCGTAACACCTGGTTTGATTCTCCATGTACTTTTTTCCTGGAGTGTCTGTGTAAATCTTTTCTTTGTTCCTTGTTTGGCCAGGTCTTGTTGAATTTGGGTTTGGAAAGTGATTCTGTTCACATGTTGATTTTGGTTGTTGTTTTGGTGTATACATTTTATATATCATTGATGCATTTATATGTTTTATTGTCAACACCCATAGTCATCTAGATACATAACATATACCAGGATGCACAACGAAATACATTTAGTGGGGACAGCAAACCCGACAGTCATCGCCTAAAGCAGGGGACGAGCCCCATACTGAAACAAGAGGTCTGTAGCCCACAATGCATTTGGCTGTTCCTCCCAACGAATGAGCGATCACGGCTACCGATGCACCCGATTTTAGACTGGTCAGTAAAGCAAAATGATCTTCATGTGGCCATCTTGAATTTTGACAGTTGAAAATTAGTATCGATATTTCTTGAGATGTACTGAAATGATATTTCTCAAGCATGATGTGTATATTTCCCATTGTGCCGGAGAGTGAAAAAAAGACCGTTAGGCAGCCATTATGGACTTTTTTTAAATTTTTGTTACTGCTAGTACTGGAAGGATTTTGTGTTTGCTTCGGAAAATCAATAAATTGGCTGACACGAGACCATCTTGGATTTTGACAGTTGAAGTTTATTATCGCTATTTCACTGAAATTTCTTGTTAGAGTTTGCTTAGATTTAAATGGAAGATTCCTTGCTATCAAATGATTAAGAGGGAAAGGTGAAGGTCAATTTTGCACCAAACCAGTTAAAACCATTGAATAACGGGCGTCAGGAAACCTCTCGGATCTCCTGTTTAACTAGAGAACCAATAAAAAAACTGTGACGAAACACAAATAAAACGGCTAACATTACTCTGAGTAAGGTCGTAAACACTTACCATACACTCATTACAGTAACAGCCGTGGACAGTGTGCGGATGCAAAAATATCGCAAATAGATCTGAAGAACAGAACAGGTATGGTATATATGAACCGTAGTTTTAATTTGAAATTTTCGTTACTGTTCTTCTCGTTGGCTGTACTTGGGGATCTATACATAACTAAGATAAGAGGGGTGGAGTTCCATAGGGTTCTATCTCAGGCCCCTTATTATTACTTGTCTATATAAACGATATTGCGAATATTTTACGCTCGGCTTTCTGTCTATTTGCGGATGATACGTCATTAATTGGTACATCTTCTTCATGTGATGATTTACAAACAACATTTAATCAGAAATTTGTTGCATTGTAAAACAATGGCTTGTCAATTTTAATAAAACAGAAGTTCTTTTGATAACAAATTCGATTAACTTGAATGAATATCTGGAATTTATATTTGATGGTATATTTTCAAATTTCAGAGATTGTCGTAGACGCGTGGGTGTCACATTCAATGTTGAAGGCGAATGGAGTAATCCCATTGAAAATATTTATTTTTCAGTTATGAAAAAGCTCAATTGTTTAAGAAATTTAATTTGAATTATATGCTCAAACGTGACACAATGTTACAATATAAAGGACTTTTATTTTACCAGTGTTAGAATGTGCAAATGAATTATGGGAAGGAAGTATTGTGCACAGTTCTAATTTATTGGGAAAAGTCCAGGTTTACCCACTTTTGCTAGTAACTATTCTCTTCATGTTGAAACAGGTCTTCAAGCTCTCTCACTTAGAAGGGAAAGGAATTACAATTATTGTATAAGACGAATAATGGTTTAGATCCAGACGTTTTGAATTCTTTGTTATCTCCAATTGTTGGTCAAACTATTCCAGACAGACAGGATTCCTCATTACAGGCTACCTCGAACGAATTCCTCCTTTCTTCCTTCCACACTTTGGCTATGGAGTGCACTTAATACAACATCTAGATCTATACCATCTACGCAAACTTTCCAATCTTCTACAACTCCAATCTAACCACAACCTACGTATTTGCTGACAAGAAGTTAAATATAATTAACACAAAGCCACGTCATCGATATAATTCTGTGAAATATGATTTATTCTCTGTATATCTGACGCCGAAACCTCATGTGGAAATCCCTGTGAAAATGGTTTCAATTTTTTTCTTTTAATGTCCCAATTATTAACAACAGAGACTTGTTTTGTCTTAATCCTGAAAATGTAGCATTTTCAAAATTTTATATTTACTTCTTTCTGGAAAGGAAAATCTGCCTGTAGACACTTAGAAATGATATTGCATGAAATCTAGCAATCGGTTTTAAATTACAGTAAGTCCAATATATTTTCTTACTTCGAAGACCAAGTAGCTTTCCAGTTTGCTTTTGATTATAATTTTTGTTTGCCAAATGTTGTATGTGTAACTTGTTTTTGGGAATAGCTTAAATAATGCTGTAACAACGTGTGTCCACTCCTGTTGCTGATAATGATGACAATAAAATATGTTTGAATCATAGATCTGACAAAGATCTTACATTGTGAGTGTCTATATTTGGATAAGAAATGTTGCTTTGTTCCCTCTTTCCCCCTCTTTTTATGTTCTTCGACAATCACAGAGTAAACATCCTTTTTTTATGGTTGATATTGTTTAATGTTTATTTCTAATTGTGTCTTTTGGTTTAGTCCTGATGGTACTTAACCTTAATAACGCTTGCGTTCACTAGTATTAATTTGTATACTAATATCTATTGTTGACCGTGAAACTTTCAGACCGGTCTATCTAAAGATCACATTGTACTTCCTCATACTGCCCATAACCACAGATACTGTGCCCCAAGGTTAGTTCACTTTTCTATCTATATTTTCTCTTAGTTGTCGCCTTCTATATCAACGTCACTGACAGATCATTTCAATGATGAAACAGCTGAGCGATAATTTTTGTTCTATGGTTATTCTTAATATGTATTTAAAAGTGCTCGATCACTTGTTTTTTGTACAATATTATAAAATACGAGAGGAAATTATGCAAGTATACGAAAAGTTCTATCCAAAAACCATCCAGTTATGGTATGTCAGCATTAAGTTACAGCATCAGTAACGCTTGCTATCACAAGACATGAACTGCCAAAAGTCAAATTCAAAACTATTTCCTCGAAAATGAAAACAGCATGTCGTAACGTTTGTGCTAGTCTATCTTGGTAAGTTTTTAATGTAGACTGGGCATTCATATCCGGAGCGATAGGAAAACCGGAATTGGAACGACATGAAGATAATTAAACACGAGTAGTGACTGATGTTCAATATGATGGGTTGGTTGATTTTAAGATTTGTTGGATAAGTGATTTGTGAATATATAGGACACGTGAATGTAGGTATTACTACATTCAGACAACAATGATGTGACACAATGTCCCTTCAAATACCAACATGACAGAGAAAACTGACACTGAATGTATCTCAATGTCCCTACAAACACCAGTATGACAGAGAAAACTAAACCCGATGGTATTTAAATATCCTAATACCCAACAAACACCAATTTGGTGGAGTAGATAACCCAGAACATGTCAAAGTATCCCAACAAACACCAGCATCAAAGAAAAAAAAAACACTGAACGTGTAAGAGTATTCCAACAATAGCCAAAATGACAAAGAAAATAACCCTTAGCGAAAAGAAAGAAAAGCCATCGTGACAGAGAATAACCATGAACATTCTATTCTATAATTTGTTCGATGTTCGTTAGAAGTACTCTACACAGATACACACTGATTTGTCTACAGTAACACCCTATACTACACAGATACACACAGATTTGTCTACAGTAACACCCTACACTACACAGATACACACTGATTTGTCTACAGTAACACTCCATACTACACAGATACACACTGATTTGTCTACAGTAACACTCTATACTACACAAATACAAACTGATTTGTCTACAGTAACACCCTACACTACACAGATACACACTGATTTGTCTACAGTAAGCACCCTATATTACACAGATACACAGTGATTTGTCTACAGTAACACTCTATACTACACAGCTACACACAGATTTGTCTACAGAAACACTCTATACTACACAGATACACACAGATTTGTCTACAGTAATACCCTCTACTACACATATACACACAGATTTGTCTACAGTAACACTCTATACTACACAGATACATACTGATTTGTCTACAGTAACACTCTATACTACACAAATACAAACTGATTTGTCTACAGTAACACCCTACACTACACAGATACACACTGATTTGTCTACAGTAACAACCAATACTACACAGATACACACTGGTTTGTCTACAGTAACACCCTATACTACACATATACACACTGATTTGTCTACAGTAACATACAATACCACACAGATACACACTGATTTGTCTACAGTAACACTCTATACTACACAGATACACACTGATTTGTCTACAGTAACACCCTACACTACACAGATACACACTGATTGCCTACAGTAAACACCATATACTACACAGATACACACTGATTTGTCTACAGTAACACTCTATACTACACATATACACACTGATTTGTCTACAGTAACACACTATGCTACACAAAAATACACTGATTTGTCTACAGTAAACACCCTATACCACACAGATACACACTGATTGCCTACAGTAACACACTATATTACAAAGAAAGATACTGATTTGTCTACAGTAAACACCCTATACTACACAGATGCACACTGATTTGTCTACAGTAACACCCTATACTACACAGATACACACTGATTTGTCTACAGTAACACCCTATACTACACAGATACACTCTGATTTGTCTACAGTAACACACTATATTACAAAGAAAGACACTGATTTGTCTACAGTAAAGACCATATACTACACAGATACACACTGATTTGTCTACAGTAACACACTATACTACACAGATACACACTGATTTGTCTACAGTAACACACTATACTACACAGATACACACTGATTTGGCTACATTTTAAGGTACTTTGTGTATTTCGGCATTGATCCTGAGATGAGAAATCACGCGCCGGCCTGTCCTGCAACGCTCGCGTGGCTCAGATTGGCGCACCGTCCATAACAAGGTGATACTACATGCTTTTATCATGTCTATAATTAATATATCATAAAAGCAGTGTTTCCTGGACCATAATAAGCTGCCATCAAACGGCTTAGGCCGCGTCTGTGAGTCACGCCTACCTTAAAAGTTGGCACGCAAGGTTAAACAAACGCTTTGAAGTTATGAGCGTGATGCACAGATATGAAATTTTTGGGAAGATTTAGGAAGCACAGACATGAACTTGATTTATTATTTGAGATATGAAAACGCATGATGTTTTATACGATTGGTCTGATTGATGTTGACTTGAATGTCGTGCTAACAGGTCGGTATGGCTAACGACCTACTAACGCCTCCCAGTTTGGTTATAGTATACAGGATGGCCTATCTCAGGTATCTTTTGTGTTCAACGTAATAACTAATTAAAACTTTATAAGAAAACAAGCCAATCTGCTAGGTCAGGTAGATTGGGTACAACAGTCCCTTAAGATACAAGACACGACAACACAGTCAAATTACATTCCTCCGACACCAGACATGAAAACCCCTTACTTAGGACCGCGGGCATGATGAATCTTTTCTTCAATCGGGTGCCTGAAAGGAGATGCTGTTATTTTCACTTTTCTTATCATGTTTCGCAGAGTTCGTATGGTAAACATTCACAACGTTTCAAAAACATTTTCGTTTGAAAATAAGTAGATGCCGTTATTCAGACACGACGTAAAGATAGACGTGTATGCAGGTATGCCTGATGGTTTCGTTTTGCAAATCTGATTGAGAAGGACATTAATTACTTGAACTGATAACAATTTTCATGGTAGATTTATCGATGAAACACAAACACATTTCCTTCCGGAGTATCCGGTCTTGTTTTCCATGTTCTTTTGAAAGAACTGATTTTATTCTTTCTGCCCTCGTTTTATTCTGAATTGGAATTAATCAGCTTTTGTTAACCAAAGAGTTTTCGACACCAAGCCATCAACATCAGTACTGAATGCATTGTACCCTCGATGTGTGTGAGTACTCGTCACCAAGCCATCAACATCAGTACTGAATTTCTCCTGTCCTATTTGTGTTTGAGTGTTCGACACCAAGCGATTAACATCAGTACTTAATACATTCTGCCATCTACGTGTGTGAGAGCACGTCACCAAGCCATTAACATCAGTACTGAATCATCTTGCTCTATGTGTGTGAGTGCTCGACACCAAGCCATTAACATCAGTACTGAATAATCCTGCCCTCTGTGTGTGTGAGTGCTCGACACCAAGCCATTAACATTACTACTGAATACATCCTGCCCTCTATACATGTGTGTGAGTGCTCGACATCAAGCCATTAACATCAGTACTGGATACATCCTGTCCTCTATACATGTGTGTGAGTGCTCGACATCAAGCCATTAACATCAGTACTGGATACATCCTGCCCTCTATACATGTGTGTGAGTGCTCGACACTAAGCCATTAACATCAGTACTGGATACATCCTGCCCTCTGTGTGTGTGTGAGTGCTCGTCACCAAGCCATCAACATCAGTACTGAATGTCTCCTGTCCTATTTGTGTTTGAGTGTTCGACACCAAGCGATTAACATCAGTACTTAATACATTCTGCCATCTACATGTGTGAGAGCACGTCACCAAGCCATTAACATCAGTACTGAATCATCTTGCTCTATGTGTGTGAGTGCTCGACACCAAGCCATTAACATCAGTACTGGATACATCCTGCCCTCTATACATATGTGTGAGTGCTCGACACCAAGCCATTAACATTAGTACTGAATGATCCTGCCCTCTGTGTGTGTGTGTGAGTGCTCGACACCAAGCCATCAACATCAGTACTGAATGTCTCCTGTCCTATTTGTGTTTGAGTGTTCGACACCAAGCGATTAACATCAGTACTTAATACATTCTGCCATCTACGTGTGTGAGAGCACGTCACCAAGCCATTAACATCAGTACTGAATAATCCTGCCCTCTGTGTGTGTGAGTGCTCGACACCAAGCCATTAACATTACTACTGAATACATCCTGCCCTCTATACATGTGTGTGAGTGCTCGACATCAAGCCATTAACATCAGTACTGATTACATCCTGCCCTCTATACATGTGTGTGAGTGCTCGACACCAAGCCATTAACATTAGTACTGAATACATCCTGCCCTCTGTGTGTGTGAGTGATCGACACCAAGCCATTAACATTAGTACTGAATACATCCTGCCCTCTATACATGTGTGTGAGTGATCGACACCAAGCCATTAACATCAGTACTGAATACACCCTGCCCTCTATACATGTGTGTGAGTGCTCGACACCAAGCCATCGACACCAAGCCATCAACATCAGTACTGAATGTCTCCTGTCCTATTTGTGTTTGAGTGTTCGACACCAAGCGATTAACATCAGTACTTAATACATTCTGCCATCTACGTGTGTGAGAGCACGTCACCAAGCCATTAACATCAGTACTGAATCATCTTGCTCTATGTGTGTGAGTGCTCGACACCAAGCCATTAACATCAGTACAGTATGATCCTGCCCTGTGTGTGTGTGAGTGATCGACACCAAGCCATTAACATCAGTACTGAATACATCCTGTCCTCTATACATGTGTGTGAGTGCTCGACACCAAGCCATTAACATTAGTACTGAATACATCCTGCCCTCTGTGTGTGTGTGAGTGCTCGACACCAAGCCATTAACATCAGTACTGAATAAATCCTGCCCTCTATGTGTGTGAGTGCTCGACACCAAGCCATTAACATCAGTACTGAATAAATCCTGCCCTCTATGTGTGTGAGTGTTCGACACCAAGCCATTAACATCAGTACTGAATAAATCCTGCCCTCTAAGTGTGCGAGTGCTCGATACCAAGCCATTAACATCAGTACTGAATGCCTATTGCCCTCTTTGTGTGTGAGTGCTCGACACCAAGCCATTAACATCAGTACTGATTACTGTAGAATATATAGAAGATGTTACGTCAGTGGAACTGACGAAGATAAACAGTTTCGTTTTGGTACTTTATCAAAGGAAATTAGATTTCTATCTTTATCAGTAATAAATACATACCAATAAAGCTCACTCCGGTCTAATCGTTACACGAAGTATGTCCAATGATATGTTTGATGTCGTTTGTGGAGGTACAGAGTACCGCCATCACGGGTGAGTCGCCATTAACGATTAGTTTGGAGGTCAGCGTGAGATCAATGAGAGAAAAGCAACGTGACATTATAAAATATTATGGAAGACGAACAGAAGACCTTGCCAGATACGTCAATCACAAATATCCTGTCACGAGACATCAATTTGTTTTCTTATTACTCCTGCACAATGTATATCGATAAAACGGCAGTCAGCCCCACATTCTATATCATTAAGTTAAAGGATTCAAATAATGTTGTTAAGTTTTAAACATGACAATTTCAGACAGACTTTGGTCTCTATCTAACCTCTGTGGTATGTTGAATGATCTGAAACGTCCCCTGGAGATGAAACCTTCGTCTCTCTCACCCTTCTGTTTGGTATATCAATTGACCTAAAACGTTTCCTGGTGACGGAATCTCTCTCATCCCTCTATTGACATATATTGTTCAACATATTAAAATGATTGGTTTCACAACAGATTACAATACTGTAAGGTTTCTCATTCTAATAAAGATATCGACTTGAGGTCAGAGGTTAATACTAAACACATTGTTTGATCGAATCGACAAATAAAGAAAACTAGATTTCGTGATAAAGCAATAAACTTGTTACCACAAAATCACCCACTGATACTTCATACAATGTACAAGCATGGTGTCCCGATACATTAGTTAAGTATATGTAAGGTTATCACAGGTCCTGTAACAGGTCAGACAGATTAAGTATATCTAAGGTTATCACAGGTCCTGTAACAGGTCAGACAGATTAAGTATATCTAAGGTTATCACAGGTCCTGTAACAGGTCAGACAGATTAAGTATAGCTAAGGTTATCACAGGTCCTGTAACAGGTCAGACAGATTAAGTATATCTAAGGTTATCACAGGTCCTGTAACAGGTCAGACAGATTAAGTATAGCTAAGGTTATCACAGGTCCAGTAACAGGTCAGACAGATTAAGTATAAGGTTATCACAGGTCCTGTAACAGGTCAGACAGATTAAGTATATCTAAGGTTATCACAGGTCCTGTAACAGGTCAGACAGATTAAGTATATCTAAGGTTATCACAGGTCCTGTAACAGGTCAGACAGATTAAGTATATCTAAGGTTATCACAGGTCCTGTAACAGGTCAGACAGATTAAGTATATCTAAGGTTATCACAGGTCCAGTAACAGGTCAGACAGATTAAGTATATCTAAGGTTATCACAGGTCCTGTAACAGGTCAGACAGATTAAGTATATCTAAGGTTATCACAGGTCCTGTAACAGGTCAGACAGATTAAGTATATCTAAGGTTATCACAGGTCCAGTAACAGGTCAGACAGATTAAGTATATCTAAGGTTATCACAGGTCCTGTAACAGGTCAGACAGATTAAGTATATCTAAGGTTATCACAGGTCCTGTAACAGGTCAGACAGATTAAGTATATCTAAGGTTATCACAGGTCAGACAGATTAAGTATATCTAAGGTTATCACAGGTCCTGTAACAGGTCAGACAGATTAAGTATATCTAAGGTTATCACAGGTCCTGTAACAGGTCAGACAGATTAAGTATATCTAAGGTTATCACAGGTCCTGTAACAGGTCAGACAGATTAAGTATAAGGTTATCACAGGTCCTGTAACAGGTCAGACAGATTAAGTATATCTAAGGTTATCACAGGTCCTGTAACAGGTCAGACAGATTAAGTATATCTAAGGTTATCACAGGTCCTGTAACAGGTCAGACAGATTAAGTATATCTAAGGTTATCACAGGTCAGACAGATTAAGTATATCTAAGGTTATCACAGGTCCTGTAACAGGTCAGACAGATTAAGTATATCTAAGGTTATCACAGGTCCTGTAACAGGTCAGACAGATTAAGTATATCTAAGGTTATCACAGGTCCTGTAACAGGTCAGACAGATTAAGTATATCTAAGGTTATCACAGGTCCTGTAACAGGTCAGACAGATGATATTTAAGGGACTACTTAATTATCATAAATTGAAATACTCGCCTCAATTTTAACTCACCAAGTAGTATCTTTTTTTCTTGTCAATGGATATATAATGAAAATATCTTATTCCTGATGAAAGATAGGCCTTGCTGTAAAATAGAATGGATGTTGTCGATTATCATTAAGATAAGTAAGACTATTATATTTTGGATAATTCCATTAAAGTTGAGATAAAATATTATAAATATCTGAAACAGGAGTTGAAAGTCAGGTTTGCTTGATTTAATCTTCGATTTAAACAATTTTCATGGTAATTTGTAATCGCGTACTGGCTTGGGTATCAAATCAATCAGTAAAGTTCTTTGCTCTATAAGTAAACGGTTTTATCACGTTCAGCTTTTTGAGTCATAATGGTAATATTTCTGGAGGGTGATAATTCAGAAATGGGCCAAATAAATTAATGAATTTTTATGTTCCTTCGGGAATGTAATTTCATTGATTTTATACGTAAATTATGCGATAGCAGTTCACATAGTTATTAGGGGGGATGTTGGGTATTGCTAGATGAGACGATATATATATATACATGTTTTAATACTCATGGTGCTATGAAGATACAATATTTCAACATTGTATTGGGTTTTATATTGAAAACTGACGTCATGTAACAATCGAAACCTTCATACCGCCATTAAGGCTAAAAATAACTTTCAATCCATATTTCGGTATCAATATTCATGGTGATCCCGTTTCATTTTAGATCGGAAATTAAACTGGCCGAGAGATGATTTTTAAAAAACCAACCTTCAAACTAGCACCAGAAAGACCGATGTGGCCGTTTGAAAACCACAGAGACGAGACATAACAGTACAGATATAGTACACGGTTTGTATATAGATTTCCATTAACTGACGTCATTGCTCTGTAATGACGTGGCCCAGTCTGTTTGATAAGATTGAACACATCGATTCGTCAGTAAACTGGTATACAAGTTTACTTTTTTTCGCTCGATGTCATCGACATAACATTCCACACTACCACTACCTACTTGCTGTTTTCATCGAGAATGATACGTTATGGTTTTGCTCGGACGTTTTGTGGGTTAGAATTTACATAGCCATTCTCATTAGGAAATAGTGATTTCGCTTGTGAAACGTCGGTTCTAATCTGCTTTATAATTGTATTGGTTTTTGTGATATCCAGCCCGTTACTTGGTGTACAATGTTTGTTGTTGCACTGTTTCTACACGTGCATTACTCTTATCAGTCTTTATAATTGATACATACATATTATTTCATTTCTACAGGAGAGACGTATGGTCAGATAGTAAAATGTTCTGTGTCTGTTGTAGTGTTGTTCCTCTTTCTACACATTGCCCCATGGCACGCGGATGTTATTGAAACAAGGAAGTGTTTTCCTAACATAATTATAGTCGATACCATAGCGAGTGCAGATGACCTACTGGCAAATCCCAGGACACACTTTAAGATTTGCCAGAGGGACATCTTGCAATTTACGCAAAGAAAACACTTCATTATTTGTAACTACATTACCAAAATCAGGTATCGGTCATAAAGAGCAAAAAAAAGCATCTTACACGATGGAGTTGATCAAAAAAAGTAATAAAACGGACCAAACACGGAATTGATTGTAAAAGTGTTGTGACGTCACGATACAGCGGTACCAGTTACAATTTCAGTGTTTCAGTAATGGAACGACGAGGGGCAGATGTCAATGTCTGATGAAAGTCGTTTTCCCTGATAAAATCTATATATAGCAGATGGCAGAGCGAATGTTAATATTATCTCGTAATGTAAAATTTATTACCATTTGTGTAAACAAGTCTTTCTCATTAAAATTGTACAAACGACACAGGTGAATAACAACACAAAAACACCATATAATGAACTATGAATTGACTTGCACTATAAAGCTTTTTTTGTCTTCTAGATGTGTCTTCATTTTGACTAAAGCCTGATGACATAAGTGGTGCCATCCAAAACAGGAGTCGGGAACAAAATCGACGTAAATCAACGTTAGACAACAGCAGGCCAGGTGCACAAAGATTTTATATGTAATATGTAATTTTTGGTGATTGATAATTCTTAAAGTACGTCAAGTACATGGGTATACTACTAGTCAAAATGTCGTCATCTGAAAACTTATGAACGAGGACTTTAAAACTACGCGAAAAAACCCCAAAAAACAAAAACCACATTTTCAACAAGAAGAAAATAATAACATATCAACAAAATTATAATCCAAACTCGAACCCGATAAAACTATGGTACAATGTGAACAAATGAAAGATTTAATCCTTTACTCACGACAGAGTACAGGGAGAATAAGACCAGGTGTTCCGGAAAAGAAAACATCTTCTACTTCATCGACGACGTCAGTTTACGCCATTTTTCATGAAAGTCGTATTATTGTGGACAAACGCTTGAACAACTGCAACTGGTAAGAACAAAAGGTTTGCGATGCAGGGATGTTGCTATCTGGAAAAGTTAAACAGAAGGTAAGGAAATTAAACTCATCAAGCTTATGTGTGCTGGAGAATTGCGACTATTCATACGGACAGTTTAAAAAGTTTCATTGGGGTCACATCAACAATCCTTCAAATAATGATACTGGGATCAAAATCAAGAATCAGAATTTTTTAAATGATGAGAAGGATAATGATAATAAAAGGAGTATTGTAAAATTCACGTTTACCATACAGTGTGATCGGAGAGTCTTAGTAAGTTCATTTGTAACAAAAGATCGTGGAGAGTGGCTATTCAGCAAATTTCTTGTTACTCAAATGCAATACCTCGCTGATATTGTGTATCTAAAATTAAAATTGAAGGATTCACTACCTGTGTTACAGCCAGTCTCTTCTGTTAAGCTGGCCCATACGTTCCCATGAACATACCTCACTAAAGATTGTGTACTTAAATAATATGTCATAAACTAAAATGAGTTAATTTCCCGTTTTTATCTTCGTGCTCGGTATACACCTTATCAAATATTGTATAATTCACATCACTACCAATCTATGTTTACCATATTTCGCTTTGAGAAGAAAGCTGTCGGAACAAAAGAATTCAAGATTTAGTTCTCAATCAGAAACGGCACTCTAATAAGAGAAACGAGACTTCATACGATCGGATATTTAAGAATTCACCAAGAAATCCATACTCCATCAATTCCACGCCTTTCGTTGGTTAACTCCAATTGAAAAATTAAACTTGAAGAGATGGTGCGATATCAAGTTGGACGTATTTACTGCTCGTTGGTCAAATTTGCCTGTTGGTCCCGTTGTTACATATATGTTTATATTGAGAACGTGACATTATTGTTGTGATGACGTACAACGCACCAAAAACGTCGTGCACGCATTGTACACATCGCATATTTTGTGCTGTTTGGTAAAAGTGGTTGACTAATATTACAGATTGTGAATAAAACGGAAAACTCGTGAAGTTACGACTAAAGAGCGATCGTAGGCGTTCAAAATTAATTGGTGATTATTAAAGACATTTTTGATTCGACAGCTTTCGCAATAACACTGGATCGTGCATTAAAACGTCTTGGTGTCGTATAGTTCCACACCTCAGAGATTGGCGAGTGGTGTGCCTGTTTACGTAACAGGTCCGGATCTGTTCCAGTTAAAACTGCCGTGTAACAAACACTTTAGATTTACCAGATTATAATCATTTTTGTTTACGGAATGATCGAGAAGCAAAGAAGTAATGAAAATAAATCTTACTTTCTGACGGTATGAGATATTATACCATTTATTGCCAAGACAAAAAGAGACGCCAATTTAATGTTAAAATACACATGTATGTACACGTAGTTGTTTAATGAGTGTCTGTACACTAAGCTGGTTACGTAGGCACTTTGCAAAAAAAAAAAAAAAAAAACACAACATCATTTTGAATAACAAATGGATGTAACTATTCCGTTTGTATCTGATAGAATAGATCTACATGTGTCTAACCTATATGACCTAATAAGGAAATATACTTAGTTGACAGTATTAAGAAAGAACAAACCATATCCTACCCTTATCTAAAAGTTATTTCTAAATTTATATCAACCATGATAAAATCACATGTCTGTGCTCGAGGATGTGCGATAGTTTATTTCGTCCATTTTCCCTATCGTGTGCTAATCGTGTAGACATTATGCGCACATCTCACTTCCTGTAAAGGTTTGCGATCCCACAACTATACTTACTTAGACTGACAAGATTTACTTGGCGGGTGCCATCGATGAAGCAGAAGACGCCTACGCTTCCGGAAGACCTGGTCTTATCCTTCTTGTACTTTTTCATGAGTCTTTTTTGTTTATAATTTGCCCTCGTTTTATTGAATTGGAGTTTGGATTATGAGTTTGTTGATACTAGTGCACATTTATGTTGGTATTTTCTTGTTGTGGTCTATCATTATAAATCTGAGTAAGAAGTTTGGATGAAGGGTTGATTGAGAAACTATTCGTGCCAGCGATGAAAGAGAGAAGTATTTCTTCTTTGGAAATAATGGCTTATATTTAGTTGTTGAAACAAATAGCAAGGTGTATACATTGGGCTTACTGAAAATGTGCCTACCTGAATATTGGCATGATTAAAGGAATGCTTGCATAAAGATCTTCGAGCTTTTGTTTACGTTTAAAGAATGATAAATAAAACAAGAAAGCTTGGTTACTTTTTCTAAAACAAATATATATGGGATTATGATATATCTTTTTACTCTCTGAGTATCCAGCAAGTGATTGGTATCATTGACCTCGTTATTCTTTTGTGTCAGTGTAACTCCTGGTAAATCTGGAAACAAACTGTTTCGCCTAACAAGGTCAGCACTGAGCGAGATCAGCTGGATAGAAACAGGTCGAACACGAAAGAATTTCATCAGAGCACGTCATCCCAGAGTTTGAGATTAGCGGTTATCAGCCATGATGTTGACGAGGCGGCCCCACTACCTACTGGGTCGTTAATGAATAATACATAGTAATAATGAGTAACTAACGTGTTTTATTATAATGGGAACAGATATACATCAATACCATGTTTTATCTTTGTGTTTCACCACTACCTCAATACCAATACAATGCTTCATCCCTGAAGTAACCCATTTTGTTTAACTCTTTCAATATCATAATTCGAACCCGTTTTTATATGTTAATTGGAAGTCAAAGATCAATGTCAAATAAGAAGGATGGACAATTCATGTGAAAGGTGATATGTTCACACCAACCAATCAGCATCCAGTAGGAAATGACACAGGTAAATGCTGATTGTATTTTTTTTGTGAATATGGCGGATTAATTAACACATTTATATGTATATAGAAACGTATATGAATGTCAATAATGTTACATTTTTAAAGCAAATTAAATTATTTCCTTACACGATCTAGAAATAAAATGTTGTGATAATGAGTTTCCTATACGTCGAATAAATAAGGTCCTTTTATCATCTCATCTTACGGAAATGCCATGTAGACTTAAGTTATCTGGGGCGATCTGGTGCCTTGATATTTGTAATATCTTTTGTGCATTTAAATGGTATTTTTTTATCAAATATTGTTGAATTTTTGAAATATATGTATTTATCTAAATTTTTTAAAGTCTTAGTTTAGTCAACAATTCATTATTTAGAGTGGACCCGAGATGTAACGGCAAACCCCGTTTCCCAGAGTGTGACAATAAACCAATTTCCCTGCGATCACATATAAAATAAAATATATGCTATCGTTTGCTCCGTACTGAGATTTATTTCATTATATTCACTATCATCCAGATGTCAGCTGTTCCAGAAACGTAAGCGACTTCTGCTTTTGTCTACCGACATAGTTTGCCATTCAGGAGAGCAACATTGATTCAATATTTCAAAAATAAATTATTCCCGATATCACGTTTTCGTAATAGATGTCGACACCGGATTTCTAGAGATGCGGGCTGAAAAATATTGTAGGAAAATTATACGGTCTTTAGAATGATCTAATCGGGAAATATGTTGTCTTTCTTTGTGCAATATAAAGTCGGATGTTTGTGGTGCTCGCTAGCTTCTCCTTTGCTCACATCATTGTTAACTTGTTCTCAAATGGGAACGTGACATTACGTTTTGGACCAGTCAAGGCATACATGACAGGTTCCGTCGAAGAAGCAGAAGACGCTTACTCCTGGTCTTATTTTTCCATAAAAGTTTCAATCATTTATGCAGTTAGTCTGTTCTAGCATTTATTGTTTATAGTCAGTTCATGCATGTTGATGTTGATAATTCTCATAGAGTTCGAAGAATGAAGCGTGGTATGAAGTGGGACGACGCATGTACGTGTGCGTGAGTGTGGTAAAAGACTGAAAATATACAATTACGAAAAGACTATAAGAATGACTGAATGGGTGAGCAAGAGGCGAGAAAATAATCATGGAAAATGTTGACACATAAAATCGAGATAGCGAAATGTACGTAAGCTAAAAACACTACCGGATGTTTCAACGCGTAAACAATGTTCTATTTTACCACTTACATATTAAACTTTCACTGTTGTGACCCATACTGGGCGGTTTTGTATTCTTTAACACCGCATGATCTGTTCCTTTACTGACAAACATCACCTACACTGAAAATTATTTCTAGCACAAAAGAGTTCTACTCGAAAACGAAAGTAAACACTAATGACCTATACAATTACGTGAAAACATGGCATCTTGACCCATTATCATTACTATTTCCGGTCCTTTAGTAAACTAAACACTATCCTATTAAATGATAATATCTATATTAACCAAGTACTAAAATAACATGTAAATAATGACCTATTAATTATAACAACTGCATGTACACCAAATGTTATGTAACGGCACAGTGATAACCTTGGTCAATCCTAGTAAATCACATTCTCAAACTGAAAACAAAGTATACGACAACGCAACAAACAGGAAACTAGCAAGCATCGAACACGTCTAGCTGTAATGAATGCTTTTTATTCGTTCAGACAAAATGCACGTGATATAGCAGGCGACGCTTACCCTTTCACAACTTTGTAACCGTGACCACTATTAGACTGTAAATCACGTTGAGAATAATGCATAAATGTTGCGTTTTATAAAACAAATGGATTCATTCGTCTTGCGAGCTTTGATAAGTGATTCCTATATAGGTATGTAGCCGTATTATCGATTTTGTCATGTTAAATGGGAAGGTAGAGGCACATTGTTTACATCCAAAATATGTCAACCCAGAGAGGTGGAGATCGTATAAGTCTACAGAGATGGCATGCTTTAGGAACGAGTGTCAAAATCACAGATGTAGATGCAGCGTAAAAATATTAGCATTGTGTTTTAATATCTGCATTGTTTGGGGAGAGTTGTTCTCAACAAAGGTACATTATTGTAGCCTGGATCACTCGCTCCAGTAGCCTAGCTTCTCTTTACAGATATCGTAGATAGGTTAACAGTAGGTAAGCTATAGACCATAGACAATGAATAGAATTTTTATAAATTATTAATTGAAATTCGAGTAATTTCACCAGTATACCGTGGCCACTGACCTGGTAGGTTCAATTAAAAATTCCCCCTTTTAAGCACAATCCTTTTGACGTGATATCTCTATCAGTCCAGTCAATACATAACGATGTTGACTTGATCATCCAGAGAGTTCCTAAGCAAGTATAGTGTATTGTCGAACCTTGTACAGCTAATGTCCCAGTGTCGAGGTACATTACACCTCTATGTCTATTAACTGGTCTGGTACATAACATGATGCCTTGATTTCCACTTCATTGCTGCATTACACGTATTTATACTTACTTCTGTTAGACAGCTGTTTTTTCTTTACCTAATCGATCCCTGACAATGAACCACATATCCTGTCCCTCTGATAAATCTTTCTTATCCTGACCATCTCACGGATATCCGCTTTGTACAGCAGCCTTGAAGCGGATATATCTACAGGGATGATAAAAAGGGTATCCTGACCTTGCATCTCTCTCGAGATAACGCACTATTAACATTAATGTTTCACAACGTTACGTTTAATTGGTTGGTGTTCTCGCTCAGAGCGTTATGTTTGGCATGCAGTCGTTGCTGTTTAATGTGTTCATGTTACATAATTCATTATAAGATATTACAATTGTTATCGACGTATAACATATTCTTTATTGTATCCGACTCATCTTTCCTTCTGGATATTATTTTCTTCATTGATTTTACTGTATTACAAAGTCTAGTATTTGTTATATGAGACACGTTTGTGTCAACGCAGAGTGTCGGATTGCCTTTAAAAATGACAAATATCTCAATATCGTATTACACGTGTAACCTCATCTCTGCTCAGTGTGAAGATGCCACAAGGCGGTATATGCACTACATCATCACATCTCTATCATCATCCTGGAAGGAATGCTGCTTTTATCCACAAGAAGTCGTCAACTGACGGAAAAACTCCTAAAACAGAGTTTCAAAACATGCAGGTTCATGACAATTATGGATTTTCGGTCGCCAGTCCGAAGCTGGACAAGTTTGGTTCTTGTTAGTTTACGTGTTAGTTTTGATGTTAAATATATCTTGTTCTCATTTAGGTACATAGTTTTAAAATTGACCAACATTGACCGATGTGGTGGATGAATCAGAAGATGCTTACTCATCTGGAACACCTGGTCTTATTCTTGTACTTTTCAGGAATCTCCATGTGAATCTTTCTTTCTTTCATTTTCGCCCTAGTTTGATTGAATTTGAGTTTTGATTATAATTATGTTAACATGCTAGTATTTTCTAGTTTGTACGCCATTAAATTTAGCGACAGATTTGTATATATGATCTAAATATCCTGAATCGTCCCTCTGATGATGATAACATGGTTATACAGACTAAACTTATCATGTCAGCATTCTGGGTACCATCATAGTCCTCAGATAAAGAATAGCTAAGAGTTTTATAATTACAGGTAAGTGGATGTCACAATGAATGCTTAAATCTAGAAACACATACTGATATATATCATGTTGTCAAATTGTCATTTTGACACTGGATCAATCAGCTTTTCAAACGCTTTCTAATTCACGTTCAATTAAATATTGATTTAACATCACAGTTTATTCGTTTAAATGTACTATTATGTTTTCTAAGTAATACAATGAACCATTTAGGCTTTCAAATGACAAAGTATATCTTCAAATTTTAGTCATTAAAATGATACCGCGTATATTTTAGGTTTTAAAATAATAGGTCGATCTTTTAGGTTTGGTATTTCAGGTGACACTGTATATATTTTAGTTATTCGAATGACACAACGTATGATTTAGTGTGTTACTGACAACGCTGATAAATCTATCAATATTGATATCAACACAATACTGCCGTGGACTACCTGCAGTTTATTCCTGTATTGTGTGCTGTGTTGATTTACCTTACGTAACCGTATGTTGTTTCTGCCTGCAGGACCTAATGGTCCACTAAAGGTTGCTCAGAATTCTCAGTAAACGCTCGGTAACAATTGTCCGCCTTCTAGAGCCAGGTCCATCGCTACATGTAGCGGTATAGTCAAACATGAGTGGGTGGACTGATTACTAGTATCTATATCATAAACAAAACAGTTGATATGATATATTCCTGTACGTCTTATCGGCGTGCATCGATTATTGATGATGGCATGGTTCATTTGTTTTATGGTTCGCTGATTTGATATCTCCCTCGCGTATTAATGACTCACTTGGTTGATGCCATGTGCGTATGTACATGTTATACATCGTTGCGTTCAAGATAACATAATAATGCAAAAAAGGTTGTGATAGGTTGAACTCAAAGAGTATTTCGTACCGATTACATCAAATCGAGAAGAATAATGGTGTATCTGATCAGATTGTGATTTTTCCGAAAGAAAACGAAGCTTAAAATAAAAACAAATAAAAAAAGAAAATATCAACATAATCGTTATCCAAACTTAAATTCTATTAAACTACGGCATAATATGAAGAAACGAAAAACGTACATGGAGTCTCTTGGAAAAGTACAAGGAGTACTCTGGAAGAGTAAACGTTTTCTGCTTCATCGACGACATCCGCCTTGTAAACCTTGGTCATCAGTCTTTGTGGGGGTATTACCGCATTATCAGACATACTAATGAAGGAATTCTTTTTAACGTTTTTCCAATTTCATATTACGAGTATGTTTTCCGAGATCAACTCTTTAAACCAATATGACACGTCAAAATTGGTAAAAAGTAGATATGTAAAAATATGGATTTTATAATAAATAAACTATCTTGTATTATGTGTTAGTATTTGTTGTAACTGTATATCGTCATATTGATTACACATTATGCATTTTATACTCATTTATGTACGAGAGTGTTTCTAGGATGTAAACATATTCCAAGACCGCTAACAAAACTAGTTTGAATCTGACATTTTGCTATAAGTTGAAATAAAGTGAATCTAAATTGGTTCACACATCCTCAGACAGCTCTAACAGCAAATAACAAGGCACCAATTAAATAATCGTCAGAACTACGAAGTAAAGAAAGATCTAGTTTCCAAATGGCAAGACCATATGTGGAAAAATGTATCTCAAGGCCTTTCTGTCCACATGGAATCCATCAGCAGTGTAAAGTTCAAAGGAAAGAAATTCCAGTCTAAAATGGCCTGAAACCGCTGTTAAATTGAAACGGTGCCTTTAAACCTTTTCTGCAGCTTCGAATGTTGTTGAATAGCTAATCTATTAAAAATAGGATTTTAGGGGGTCTCAATGATACTTTGTGTTTATGTAGAGAAACATGTCTATTTTATGAAACAATTAGAGACGGATTTTTAATAATTGCCTTACTAGATTTAAAAGT
This sequence comes from Ylistrum balloti, assembly GCF_031769215.1. NCBI lineage: Eukaryota > Metazoa > Mollusca > Bivalvia > Pectinida > Pectinidae > Ylistrum > Ylistrum balloti. Next base: position 191,765 of record NW_026782102.1, on the reverse strand, counting down.
AGTTTGGAATCAATAGGGTTTATCTTACATTGAGCCTAAACAGCCGACAACCGATCTTTTCCATGACATTTCAATAAGAAAATGCAGTAAAATAAGCCCGAAGACACCCAATGATTTATGTAAATGGAAAACAAAAAAGGAACATAACAGAAGTGAAGTGCCATTTGGACCGAGTCTATACTTTGATGAAAAAGTAATGAATACGAGATAAGAAATACTCCTTTGTCTAACTAAATGTATGTAACAGTAATTCTTTGTTACAAACCGGAAGTCACCTAAAGCAAATAGATTCATTCTCATATCAAGTTTATCACAAGTATTTACAATATCGTGTTCTTGTGCTGTTTGTATGACGAGACGAGTGTAACTTAACTGTACCTCCGACTACCATCAACTGATTACTAACATAACTCAAACAAACAGGTCTCATAACAACCTTCTCGAGATATCATTAAACAGACTTTGAACCTAATAACATTACTGATGGATTCCACATTACATGTCTGAAAACCGAGAAACACGGAGTCGGATTAAGTTACGATACAACATAGCTTTTATAGTAATTACTTTGAAAATTTACAATTTCCTTTGTTACGTTAAAACAAACAATGCACAACAGGAAACTCAATTTCATTCTGGATTTGTTTGCAAAATGAATATCACATGCTATTGATTTTGGTAATTTAAGCATTTTAATATATTGCATTGTAATAATAACAGCGACACATCTCAAATGGTTATCGGCTTCAGTTTACGGTAACCAAAAGTTATCACGGAGGATTAGCTTCAGATTACTGCCATATTCTGAACTGAAGGGGAATAATTGTGTTTATTAGACTATCTTAAACATATATATAGATATAACATATTCACACAACCCGATATCATACTCAACGACAACAACACCAAGTTAACCAGAACATTAAGTCACCAATTACCTTCATTTTGAGGTATTTCCCTCCATTGTGTATTCTTACTAAAATGTGATGCCTATCAAAAAGGTTTCAATAATAACAATAAAGGGTCTTTGCATGCCGAGGTCTTAAATGGCTGTCCGTGGTAACAGTCAAATTGAAATAGAAACCCTGATGTCATGTCGGAAGCCGAATGCATGAACGCTAATTACAATCGGTAATAGTAGAGAATTAGTTCTATACAACAGCTATTTACAATACATCCACAATTTCCTGATGACAATACATCATTTAACAATACCTTACATAAAAACCTAACAGTGTTTCTTGATTGAAGGGAGGCTGTGCTGAGCAAACAAACGGTCCGACAAAATATGTTTGTACAGGCTCGTGCAAATAAATGATAATAAAGGACATTACATCTCGTCTCCATGTTTTATTATTAAGGTCATACCCAACAAAATCGAGATGTTAACAAGGACGCTGTATTAACAAGTAATTAAAGATTCTGGCATGTGTCGGATACACTTATAACAAAGGGTTTCTGGAGAGGAAGATCATTGGAGAGTTTACTAATAGTATTCATTATCTCATTGAGAGTATGTTATTTACTTCGGCGATGTGATGTAAGATTTACGCGTTCCTCGTTGGTATACATGGTGGCCTAGTTGTTATTAATTGATGAGGCAGGCGACGTTTATCCTTCCGGAACACCTGGTCTTATTCTTCTTTTATTTCTCATACTCTTCATTTCTTCGTTGATCCTGTTTTATCTAATTTTTGTATGGATAACAGCTGAAAAGTTCAAAATACAAAAAAGATACCCCTTTGTCGTTCGAATTTAGATAGACAGGACTGACCAGCGATGCGAGCGGCTTAAAGATTAAACAAAGGTGACTAGCACCTGTAATGTTTTAGACCTAAATACAGTAGAGCTTAACAATGAATTGAACTGTAGCATACAGCTATTTTTTCTAGGACTCATTAATGATGCTAAGGGCCTAAATTTTGAAGCCTGGGAAGCGAACTCCAAAATGATAGATAGAAAAGTCAAAATTTAGATGGGGAAGTGCACCAGACCCATTTTTTAATTAACATAATTTTCATATATCTTATCATTTTAAACCAACGCCAGACACACGTAAATATTCTGGACCGTGTGACTATTAGAATGAATTAAAACGTGGCAGAAATGTAGAAATTCAGAAGACGGGTAAGAGACAATTTGCCGAAACATAGGTCAGGATATAGAGGAGAAGGTGCACTAAGTTGATAAGACAATGTAGTTTAAATAAGACAAGTACCAATTATTTTCTGAACTGATGTTACTTTTTTATAAATACTTGATGACTAGTTCCCTGTTGTCAACAGATAGACATGTGCTCTTTACTCCGACTATTGTTTTACTAACAATAGCATTAGACTGATTATCTGCAGTAGGCGTTAATAGAATAAAAGTTCTCACAAACAGTGGAAGATTTGAATGTGTGATTACGCAGTCACCTTCTACAGACAAATGAAGAGTGTGAAGAGTACTAACACTGATGTCTGTAATGTATGGTAAGAAATCGGCCACGTGTTGTAATCCTATGTACAGTAAGCTTGTAAATTGTGTGACGAGATGGTGAACCGAGCATAGAAAATGTGCACAATATAGTAACAATTTGCTGTAGTCGATTCGACTACTCTTGTTTAACATGGCGTGACGGTTGCCTTTTTTTATTAGGAAAGGTCTCCTACCTGAGGATAAAGATTCTTTACTTATGACATTTGTTTTGAAGAATAACTCGATATTAGCACACCTTCAAGGAATATTTCAGTTTCTTCACGGACCATTGAAGGGTAGACCTGCAAAATAGGGTCTCGGGAGGTACGCCTTTACGAATAATGTGTTAACCAGTCATGTTTTGTAGTTTTTATCAAGCTTTTCAGTGGATAATTTCGTAATTCTATTCTATACATTGTAATTATTTGTATCAAACTCATCATTATTCCCCATGGTTATATATTCCCTTGGATATAGACTGTAGTCAATACATTCTCCGGGACAGTCTTAGTTTTCAGTATCTTATTTTATCAAGGGACTTTCATAACATCTCACAACATACTGAATTGACAATACGAAATCTTTAAAAAAAAGAGAAACAATCAAATATTTTATTTTGGCGTAACTTTTTTTTGTGCAAATGAGTATCAAGATACTTATCCATTAAAGAGCACAAATAACACTTACAGTTTACAATAACAGTCGTCATTTATCGTCGAACGGTTTGGATCGTCTCATACAGTTATGACATTGCCATCCATTCTTCCTATTATAACAACACTATAGAAATAAAAGGTCAGTTTCCATTTGTAAGAGATTTATGAAGTCAATCTAAACAGCGTTTATTTTATCAAGCCTCATGTGAAAAGGAAAGGAAGAACGGAAGGTTCTGTATATTACATAGAGAAAATTCGTAAAAGCAACATTCTATTGCATTCATGATACAAAATCTTAAACGTCATAATGTTTCACCCTAAAAAACAATAGGAACTTTCATCCAATCACAACTCAATTTGCAGCTATCACAACAGTCCTTGATATCAACATTAAACAGTTTAAAGGTAATTAATAGAGCACAGGGGAGCGGTTGTGTACAAATGTTCACGTAATATACAGTTGAAAATAACACTATACACGAACATGGCAGCGTCGAAATATCTAAACAGATTTTTACATGAAGTGAGCAAGGCAGTATACAGATAATATAATAAGATTGTGCCGACGTGAACACAAAAATGAGGACAAATTATGATTAACGGGGAAACATAGAGCCCTGAAAAACATTGAAGATCTGATGTTCTGAAAGGCGACTCTTGCTGCATTCACACTATTAATGTCACGTTCTCAATATATAAAGTGGGGTAACTATAGACCATCATGTTTTTCACGGAAACGCAACGATCTTCACATAAATAAAATAAAAATGAAATGAAATCTATTGAGATAATGAGTATTATTCCAAATATGTTCTATACTCTGCTACTTCAAAACCATCCGTTGCAAATTTCATACCGTAATCTGCTGACATCTAATACGAAAATTCTGTTATTAGGATTAAACATTGAATACAATACGACATGCAACCTTCAGGCGCTGCAGCATTGGGATTCAGGGTTGATTTTATCTAGAAATTAAGAATTCACAACGGGGGAGTTAAACTCTTCACGCGTATGATACAGCTTAGTTATAAGCTGTCACTGTCGGGTATGTTTCGGTCACAGATAACATTACGTCACAGGAAAAAATGCAGTGTCCTTGATTTCAAATTCTTCAGGTGTAATCGATTGACGCGATCGATGAATATTCTTGTTGTGTGACGACACCACATCATCAATATGTTTGCTATCTAATTGTTTATCGATATGTTGTAGCTTTTCTTACGCCATGTAACAAATCAGTCGCTAGTCGAGACATTTATTACCACATGGTCCTTGCTGTATTCCTGTGTTTTGTCAATCTTTGTTCGTATCATTGTTTGATCTCGTTTGATTGAAAATGAGTTTGGGAAAAAAAAAGAAGAAAATACCATCATTTCAATATAATCATCATCCAAACTAAACTTCAATAAAACTAGGGCAAAATATGAACATAAGATCATGTATTCCAGAAGTTTAAGGGTATTTTGTCTTATAGACATCCGCAATACAAACCTCGGTCAATCCAAGTAATTAATGCCACGTTCACAAAGGTTCACAAAGGTTAACAAAGTCAATAACTACGGAACCAATAGACAAACTAATGAGCATCAAATACGTCCAGCTTCATAATAGCACTAAAAAACAGAATACATTTCCATGATATCACTTTGACGACTGTAAAACTTCCCCATTACTTTTGTCAAAACCTGCATCTTTTGAAACCCCGTGTTACGAGTTTGTCGGATAAAGACTCTTTCCACGAAAATCGTGACAATGGGGGTATGCTTATGTTCATATGTTGGTATTTTCCTGTTATGTGCGCCCGTCATTTAACAGGAAAACCAATTATTAACAACATATTCCTTGGTCATCGCTAACATCCGTGACAAAATCTAACATATAAGTACTTACTCTAAACAGTGTTGTAGTTATCAGTAGGGAATGGGTTTTGAAACAGTAACAGAAAACGTAATTACGATTACTGATTTGTACCATTTCCATATTAAAATTTAATGTTGGAAGATTGTAAATCCTAAAATTTTCCTCTTCTTTCCTATTTGCAAAACATCGACCATTGTCAAAGATAATATCTTCTGGAATGAGTATTTTGAAAATTATAAACGATTTTCGTGCAAAATGCCGACAACTGATAGTTCAACTCACCACGGCGGTTTTGCGGTCGTCACAATGATCTCACTGAGAGGCGTTTTATTGTTATACATGTATGTTGTGTGAAGATGCATGTGCTTGATGCTCGTTAGTGTGACTGTTGGTTACGATGTTGGTAACCTTGTTCTCCGTTGGCAGAACATGACATGACTTAGTTGGATTTAGTGTAGCCAATTTTGTTCTTCCAAATATTTTCAGGGGTGTCCTTGTTATTCTTTCTTTTGTTTATATTTTGTTCTATATTTTATCTGTTTTGAGTTTAATCGAATGTTTTGTAGACATATTTATTCTTGGTTATTCCGGTGTATGTCGCTATGATTCATCTCATCGGGCTTTCATAAAACTAACATTCAGTAATGTCAATTAATATTCAATATATCTCTTCACCACGTAAAGATTAATGCTCCCAGCCTAACATCTCGGTATCACACCACAAAGCAGACCTTTTACCGAGCATCATTACAGCCTCGTTGCCGGGTATCACATCATAACACATGCCATTAACCCGTATCTATGTCCTGGAAATGAATATTATCATAAAAACACGGACGGTGCTACGGTTGGTTTCACATGAACGGAACATGGATCGTCCCGATAACCTGAACAAGGAGTCGCCCACTGCAACGTACTCCGTCCTGTGAGCGTTGCTCTGTGTAGGGGTTGACATATCACACAGAGGCTGGCATACTGGCAGTAGTTGTGTAGTCTCTGGTAGCGAGAGGCTGCATGTTAGCATCACCGACTGTTGATACTATACACCTAGGTGTGGCGGGAAATACCTTCCGTGTTGTTTTGTATTGCAATGCTATTCTAGGGACAACACACGGGTAGTATATATCTTTAAATTAGGACAAGTGGACAAACACCCTGGCACCCTACTGACTGTAGAAAGCAAGGCTGGACAAGCTGGTGTACGATTCATCGAGGCTTTAACACAATTGTCTGTAGTAAGCGCTGCTCGATTCGCGGGTGTTTTGGATGAAAGTGATATATACGGATTAATTTCTGATATCGGATCAACACAAGAGGTAGGTAAAGGCTGTTTTACAGTCAACATGATTTGTGTATGTTACATTTGATATTCTGGAAAAGGAATCGGTATAACAAAGTTAATTGATTATATGACGGGAATCGAATCAGTGTTATATTGTCTATAGGTTATTTGTTGGGCTCCGTATCGTCGTAAATGTGTCTATGGGTGATGTGTTGGGCTCCGTATCGTTGTAAATGTGTCTATGGGTGATATGTTGGGCTCCGTATCGTTGTAAATGTGTCTATGGGTGATGTGTTGGGCTCCGTATCGTCGTAAATGTGTCTATGGGTGATGTGCTGGGTTCCGTATCGTTGTAAATGTGTCTATGGTTGATGTGTTGGGTTCCGTATCGTTGTAAATGTGTCTATGGGTGATGTGTTGGGCTCCGTATCGTTGTTAATGTGTCTATGGGTGATGTGTTGGGTTCCGTATCGTTGTAAATGTGTATACGGTTGATGTGTTGGGCTCCGTATCGTTGTAAATGTGTCTATGGGTGATGTGTTGGGTTCCGTATCATTGTAAATGTATATATGGGTGATGTTTTGGGCTCCGTATCGTTGTAAATGCGTCTATGGATGATGTGTTGGGTTCCGTATCGTTGTAAATGTGTCTATAAGTGATGTGTTGGACTCCATATCGTTGTAAATGTGTCTGTGGGTGATGTGTTGGGCTCTGTATAGTTGTAAATGTGTCTATTGATGATGTGTTGGGCCCCGTATCGCTGTAAATTTGATACATGAGATATATGGGATTCTGTTAATGGGTGACATATATGTGCAAATATGTCTTTGGATAGACACCTACGAAAAGTGCCCATATATAATACATGGGGTAACTTAAATGTGTTATGTGAGTAAATGTGTGTTATGCTTTGTACCATTGTGTAGAAGTACCTATGGACGATATATAGGGTATCATTTATGTGTGGGAGTGTTTATGGTGGGACTGTAGTCTCATTCCAAGGTTTTAGGATAAAAACCTCATTTGTTGACATGCAGAGTAGCCTGTCCTTATAAAAGAATTAATAGGTGCAAGCACTGTCTATGTAAAAGGTTCATCAGTGAAGTGTTTATTGGTTTAGGGTGTATGTGTGGTAATCAGTCTTTGGAATGGGTTGGTGTTTCATGGCTGTACGTTCATACGGGTATAGGTGCTGGAGGGCAAAATGCGGGTTACTGCAACTCTGTAAAATAGAACTATTGAAAGAATGGTACCATAGACACAAGGGAATTATACCTTTTAAAAAATAGAATTGGCCAAAACAGAACTAAATAATAAATTAAGCTTCATCATACAGCCCCGTCGTCTTCCAAACAAAACGGGATCCTATATTCTGGACCGTGTCAAATGAATTAAAACATGGCATGAAGTTTACGGCAGATTTCCGTGACTTGAAGACCACCAGCAACGTTTAACCTCTATGATCTCGAAGATTGCATAAAAGACACACAAGTAAATAGCACCGTTGGATACAAACTCAGAGTTAGATACAACAGAATAAAACATCATACAGCTGTTTCGTCCTTCTAGGACTCGCCAGTGATGCTAGCCTTAACTTTGAAGTCTAGGAGGCGACTGAGGAAAATCCGAAGTGTAAAAAATATAAACCTAGACGGGAAGATGTGTTAGGCCCGTAATTAAATATGTTTCGTAATTCTCATATATCAGACAATCTAAGAGTCAAATACATGTATACATTCTGAACCGGGCCACTATTTGAAATTTTAAACGTGGCATGCAGGGTACGACAAATGTTAAATGGTGATATTTGAGGAATGACGTAACTTTATAAGACTGGTGTGTGGTTATGGTTATTACAAAAATTTCATACATGTTACATACGTGCAGAAAAAAATCGATTTATGATTTGATCCATGAATAACACAAGATGTCTGTCTTCATCTGCTAGTCACATGAGGTTAGATTACTCGGACATTTAAGTAAGACAAAGGGCCTAGCCTTTAGTTTAGAGAACATCTCAAATATATCAATGATTGTATAACATGCAAGTAAATATCACTTATCAACATAAATGCGATTTAATTAATACGTGGTAATTAGGTTACGGGCGTTCCGAATTAGTCAAGTGGATTTGTTGTAGATACCTCACAAATCACAGTAAACGTACTGAAATATACTCCAAAAATACGGTTTAGTGTACTGAGATATGCTAAATTCTGGGAAACTCCAAAAAATCAAGGTTAAGTGCACTGAGATATGCTTAATTCTGGGATACTCCAAAAATCACGGTTAAGTGTACTGAGATATGCTGAATTCTGGGAAACTAAAAAAAATCACGGTTAAGTGTACTGAGATATGCTGAATTCTGGGATACTCCAAAAATCACGGTTAAGTGTACTGGGATACCGAAAAAAGCATTATTCCATGTTCTGAGAATCATTACAAAAAACCTTTGAGATACCCTCGAAAAATCACAGTGAACAGTTTAAAGATACTCTTTAAAAATCATGGTGACCACTTTGAGATTTTCCTTCAGAATCAGAGTAAATAGCTTTGTGTTTGGTGATACTGATACGCTTTTATTCATTCAGATAGTTTCATAGTTAAGAATTTAAATATGTCCTGTCTTCCTTATTCAAATTATATCATATTTTGATTTTTTTTTAGTTTTTTGACATTTCATTCCATATAACCTGATTTTTCTTTGCTGTTTTCTATGTTTCATCAATTAAGGCCCCTAGCATCATGGGCGAAAATAACGAATGATTGTATGGAGAGGTTTAATTTCTTATTATTTGAGAAAGTATTCTGAAGTTTGCTTCTCACTTGTGTGTATATTGTACAACCTTTTGCCATTCTGTATCTCATTCAAAATTTGAATTGAATTTTGCTATTCACTTGTGTGTAGACTGTACGATCTTTGTAGTAATGTGTAATATTAGCAGGATTGGCAACCTAAAATAGTTAACATCTGTTCCAAAACACTGATAAAGGTTATGCAGTTTTGTAACATCTATACACATTTAAGCTCAGGGTTTTAAAATAATTGTTGTTATAACCCCGTCAGTAATATATCAGGGAAATGAATTAAATTTTTTCCAGTGTTTATAAGAAATTGGAGCTACACTTTATTCAGTTCATTTGAATGCGATCAAGAGGTTGAACGGATCATCACTACTAAGGTTTGTTAATTGTCAAATAAAATGTTTCTTTATACAGTTAACACTTCGACTCCTCCTTTCAAAGCCGATCTCCTCACTCCACCGTCGTAAGGTGGATGATATTTCAAACAATTACTTCCAAATATTTTCCCCAGTTGGCCAAAGATAGGAAATGTACATGTTAGATTTGAAATTAGAACATTTTTATGTTATTAACACAAGCCCCCTGTCAAGAGTCGTCGGGGTAGTGCATAAACGATACCGAGATTATTGTTTTTTCATCACAATAATTGTCAGGAGAGACTAGTTCCATTGCCGTCACACAGATAATGTCCGTCTACATCTTCACAACTCTCTCTACCACTCGGCCTGGTACTTCGAAAAACATTTTATCCCAATTTTGTTCATAGATCTCGTTCATGTAAAAAATCAAACCGGTATTTAACATTTATTGATTATTGAGAAACACAGATTTGTCGTGTGAAATTAATATTATATACAGTTTTTCCTCGCCAGCCGGTAGATATAATCATGATTTTACCTGTACGTACTTACCTGACGTTAGAATCTACCTGGTCGTGATGGGGAAACTGTTCACATGACAAAGCATGTAAAAAAAACCGAGACAATCAATAGTTCTCCAATGTATACAAAAAACCTTGTCACAGGAAGGTTTGAGGATAGGAAGATTGGATCGAAATGGAGACACGTTATTTTATTGTTAGGCGCTATGATGTTGCACAATACAAAAACAATGGCTGGTCGTAAACACACACACCGTCTTTGGAGAAGCAGAAAACCAGTGTTTTATCTTAGGATCATTATATCGATAATACAACAAATCCACACGAGCGGGATATTGACATATAGATTAATTGGCGTCTCTTCGTGGTAATGACAGAGTATCCTCAATGAGCTTGATGCTTGATACAGTTGGTCGCTTTGATGAATGATACGGTTTGTTCTGATGGTTAAACTAAGTCAGATTTTGTGATGAGAGAAGCAATATTACATTACAAGATCGTGTATTTTTTTCTGAAGTGTCGCGTCCTTTTGATTCAACAAGTCAACAGTGTAACGATAAAAATCATCAATATATTTACATGTATACGTGAATAGCTGTCTAAAGTAGCCATGTCATCTGGTGTTAGACACAGAGATGTTTTAACAGTATGTCAATGACTGTTTGACGTGACACACACAATATGTGGAGTAAGCGTACTAAAGTAGCCGCTACATTGCACCACCTTGAAAGGTTACAGATAAACTTGCAACTCAGCGTTTCGACAAACAAAAAAGGTTTAGTTAGACTTAAGATTTTTTTTTATATTCACCACCATCATCTCATCGGGAAATGTTTTAACTTCTTGAGCGAAATCGAATGAGATGTGTTTTATGCTCGTTAGATTGTCTGGTGCCTTCGTTGATCGGAGTAAAACTTTTGTTGGCTCATATTTTGCTTTAGTTTAATTATATTTGAGTTTGAATTCAGATTATATTAACCTTGCTTTCATTTTAGAACTTGACATTACTTACATGGATTGACCAGGGTTTACATAGCGGATGTTGTCGATGAAGCAGAAGACTTGCTCTTCCGGAACACCTGGTTTTGTTCTACTTGAAATTTTCATTCTATAGATCTTTTGTTCGAAGGTTGCCCACATTTTTTTACGTTTTGAATTTTGATTTCTGATATGATTTGTAACATGTCGTCCCTTTCCTTGTTGGATGTATGGTCGTAATGTCACCATTGATGTCCCCATTATATGGTGTTAATTTTAAGGTGATGTACACGTAGTTGACTGGTGAACAACAAAATCGTTACATGGTAGTTCGATATTACGGTTTTAAGATGGGGTTATCTTATTCACAATTTTCATTATCCTACAGACAAGCGTAAATACTAAACGGACTATATATCTCTTTATTAAAAGCCGAGTATGATACCCTCTCTACCTTAGTTCAAGACATATTGATGGTAGATGACAACCAGTTAAAAACTCAGCAGTTGAATGAAAATTAACCCAGGTTTTCTTATAACGGAGACTTTACAAATCTGTGTGCCATAGTTCTAATATCATCTGGGTGTTTTAAATGTCAATCATGCGTCCAGGTCATTTACAAAACCGATGTTAGTATATAAATGTAAAACCTCAAAGTAACTCCAAAAAACTCAAGTAACCCAGAGATATACCGGAAGTAAGGTCAACAGTTCTAGTAACGCAGAGCAATACCGGAAGTAATGTCCAAAGCTCCAGTCCGCTAGAGCAATACCGGAAGTGGGGTCAACAACTCCATCATTCGATCAGGAAGTACCTGTAAAAGAGAGCACGTGTTAACATAAAACATGTTTATCAGTTCTAATATGGTAAATAGCTAACAACTCAGAGATCAAAACCAGACCATGGTCACAATGTTTCAGTGTTTCTATCGTAAATCGATGTTCACAACATTACAAACACGTGAAAACATGGCTCTCCTCTGATGAGCAGACCAATAATGAGACGAAACATGCTGATCCGTAGAGATTTATCCGTTACCTCTAAGGATGGAATGCTAATGATGAAGAAAATCAAAATCTGTGATATGCTTTGGTATTTATTTGTATATTATGCCTTTAATGTGGCAGTTTGTAATGCCTAGTAATTACACAGACGGTTACGTTCTGAGATGCTGAACAATTTTCCAAATGTTGCTGTGCGTAGCCAATGTAAACCTAATTTATATTGACAACAACTTGCTTGAGTATCCCGTTCTTACTTTTGATCAAAATGGAGTAAGTTGTTAAGACATAAATACAACCCACGAGAACATGCAATGCTATGGTGTTCAACCAGAAATGTTACAATTCTTCGAGGAAAGGTGCCCTCATTGACCAAAACACCGTTCATTTATTTTTAAAGCTGTTTCTCATTGGTTTTATTTTTCTCTGACTAAAACATTATTCAACATCGATAGTTTTATTGCTTTGTCTGAGGTGACTTTCATGATTAATCTCAATCGTGATAACGCTTAATTTGCATTACCTTTCATGATTACGTTTAGGTTGCTATCTCTATCATGATTACACATAGTTCGCTTTCTCTGTCATAATGACGCTTACTTTGATTTCTCTGTCATGATTGCTCTTAGTTTCCGTCTTTATATACCCTGTTCTTATTCAAGGACCTTCCGGAATACCTGGTGTTATTGCCCTTGTATTTTTTCAGGAGTCTCCGTGGCAGTCTTTCATTTGTTCATAGTTTGCCCAATTTTATTGAATTTGGGTTTGGATTATGATTATGTTCATATGTTGGTATTTTCTCATTGTGTTATGCTTTCTCTGTCATGATTACGCTTAGTTTGTATTCTCTTTTATGATTACTCTTTGTTGACGGTCATGATTACGCTTAATAGATTACTTTTTCTGCTATCATTACACTCAATCTCTCTCAGAAAACATTCCGGTACCATAGTAACACCTCTGTAAACGGCCCGCGCCATTTCAAGATTCTTGAAAAATGTATATTTTTTCAAATGATATAGTATTATATTTTGTTGATGTTTCGATATTTCTGTATTGTAAATAGACGTTTATTTATCTGGAGAATGACTACATTAGTTAATATGGTTATAAACGTTATGGGTTATATCGCGGATGATTAACTTTCAGCTTTCACTTTTAAGTTTCCGAAGTGTTCTTAAGATATCTGAATATATATACTATGATATAAGTGATAACGGATGATAAATTGGCAACAATATTTACACATATTCTCTCAAAGAAATATTGTTTCTACGCTGAACCAATAACATACAAAACTACCTACAGCTGTGTCTTTTTTTTTGTTTTTGTCAGGGATGCTGCCTTAGTCTTTCTCGATTTCAAACTTTGACCCTGACAGTGAGGTCAACTATTGCTAGTCCTTGAACTGTCCACGGAGGTGTATTGTGACTATCAAGGAACGACAACTCTGGTAGACATTTGATTACGCTTTGTTACGGTCTTAATCATGATAACGCCTAGTTTGATGTCCCTATCATGAGTGTGCCTAGATTACGATCTCTGTCTTTAATCTATTTTTTTAGATCTCTGACATGATCGTGTTTAGTTTACTTTTGTTGACGATCTCTGTCATGGTAACGTTTAGTTTGCGTTTGTTGACGATCTCTGTTTGTTGACGATCTTTGTCATGATTACGCTTATTTTACTTTTGTTGACGATCTCTGTCATGATTGCCTTAGTTTACTTTTGTTGACGATCTCTGTCATGATAATGCTTAGTTTACTTTTGTTGAAGATCTTTGTCATGATTCCCTTAGTTTGCTTTGTTGACGATTTGTCAAGATTACGCTTAGTTTACTTTTGTTGACGATCTCTGTCATGATAATGTTTAGTTTGTTTTGTTGACGATTCTGTCATGATTGCCTTAGTTTACTTTTGTTGAAGATCTTTGTCATGATTACGCTTAGTTTACTTTTGTTGACGATCTCTGTCATCGCAACGCTTAGTTTACTTTTGGTGACGATCTCTGTCATGATTACGCTTAGTTTACTTTTGTTGACGATCTCTGTCATGATTACGCTTAGTTTACTTTTGTTGACGATCTTTGTCATGATTACGCTTAGTTTACTTTTGTTGACGATCACTGTCATGATTACGCTTAGTTTACTTTTGTTGACGATCTCTGTCATGGCAACGCTTAGTTTACTTTTGTTGACGATCTCTGTCATGATTACGCTTAGTTTACTTTTGTGGACGATCTCTGTCATCGCAACGCTTAGTTTACTTTTGTTGACGATCTCTGTCATGATAATGCTTAGTTTACTTTTGTTGACGATCTCTGTCATGATTCCCTTAGTTTGTGTTTGTTGACGATTTGTCAAGATTACGCTTATTTTAATTTTGTTGAGTTTACTTTTGTTGACGATCTCTGTCATGATTGCCTTAGTTTACTTTTGTTGAAGATCTTTGTCATGATTACGCTTAGTTTACTTTTGTTGACGATCTCTGTCATCGCAACGCTTAGTTTACTTTTGGTGACGATCTCTGTCATGATTACGCTTAGTTTACTTTTGTTGACGATCTCTGTCATGATTACGCTTAGTTTACTTTTGTTGACGATCTTTGTCATGATTACGCTTAGTTTACTTTTGTTGACGATCACTGTCATGATTACGCTTAGTTTACTTTTGTTGACGATCTCTGTCATGGCAACGCTTAGTTTACTTTTGTTGACGATCTCTGTCATGGCAACGCTTAGTTTACTTTTGTTGACGATCTCTGTCATGATTACGCTTAGTTTACTTTTGTTGACGATCTCTGTCATGATAATGCTTAGTTTACTTTTGTTGACGATCTCTGTCATGATTCCCTTAGTTTGCGTTTGTTGACGATTTGTCAAGATTACGCTTAATTTAATTTTGTTGACGATCTCTGTCATGATAATGTTTAGTTTACTTTTGTTGACGATCTCTGTCATGATTGCCTTAGTTTACTTTTGTTGAAGATCTTTGTCATGATTACGCTTAGTTTACTTTTGTTGACGATCTCTGTCTGTCATGATTACGCTTAGTTTACTTTTGTTAACGATCTTTGTCATGATTACGCTTAGTTTACTTTTGTTGACGATCACTGTCATGATTACGCTTAGTTTACTTTTGTTGACGATCTCTGTCATGGCAACGCTTAGTTTACTTTTGTTGACGATCTCTGTCATGGCAACGCTTAGTTTACTTTTGTTGACGATCTCTGTCATGATTACGCTTAATTTACTTTTGTTGACGATGTCTGTCATGATTACGCTTAGTTTACTTTTGTTGACGATCTTTGTCATGATTACGCTTAGCTTATTTTTTGTTGACGATCTCTGTCATGGCAACGCTTAGTTTACTTTTGTTGACGATCTCTGTCATGATTACGCTTAGTTGGATTTTTAGTTTAATGACAAGGTCATTTGGATATTGGTCTGGGATACGATGTGGATATTTTACAAGATCAAATTGGTCTGGGATACGTTGTGGAAATTTTATTTTGTCGCTAGTTATATGCAGAACGAATGTTTACGTTGGCATGTTTACGTTTCACAGTTATTGAAGAAGGAATCCACACACTTGGTATCGATCGAGTTTTCGCCCTGCCGTACGGACGGTTTTATACGAGCTCGTTTGATGTACACGCTTGCTTGTGTCTTAGTTTGGTCTGGAAAGGCTATGTTAGCGCAGAAAATGTCATGTCTCCAACTGAACTCTTTCGGGACCCACAAAATACCAGGTATTCTCAGAGACTTGTGTGTGTGTTGTCGCGAAGGCTTCGAGTATGATGGCTAAGAAACCTGTCTACCTTACCGACACAAGTTCAGTATCGATTGATTTTATGATACACGTGTAATTCAATTTAATTAACTGTAAAACGGAGGTGAGCTGCTTTATGTGAGAATGAAACTGTGTCCAGTGGCTAGTGTTTACTATATAATTTCATATGTTATAAAATAGGAGTATGTTGTACTCAAAGTGAGGAATACGCTGCTGTTATTAAAACCTGGGTCTTGTTGCTTAAACCTGGGTCCTGTTGCTTAAACATTGGTTCTGTTCCAGAATATCGACTTTGTATGAGTTCAACGATTGTGACAAAGTTTTACATGGAAATGGATACCATCGCTTGGTATGTTCTTGACAATGATGAATTATTTTTTTAAAAATCTTTTCAAAATTCAATTAGACTTACAAAGTATTCATATCCGGATGTACAGAGAAACTGTGTGTAGTAGTGGACATCGTATCTACTGCGGAACGAAAAACGTGGTCACAGGACCTGGGAATGTTTTACTGTCAAGGCGAATCTTTCATTAATTCTAGTCTGTATAGAATACCATTAGATATCCTTATAGGCTTAAATTAACATTCAGCTGAAATGGCAACAATCTCTGACAAAGAGACGCAGGAAAACTTGCAATCAACACCGATTTATTTTCAAGCTAAGAAATTACATTTTTAATCAGTGTGCACAAATATTTATTGTACTTTTTCAGAGATCGATAATTCAATACTATCATATAACAAGGAGGAGTATGTATCACGTATATAGTTTACATAGATAACACTACATTTCCATCTATACACTTGCTCTTTTCATTTCCGTTTGCATTCACGTGTTTCCAGTTTGTTCACTAGTCTGATAACGCTCTCGCGATCGCATGAAGAGTAGCAGTGTGGTAGACTGGCTATTTGCAATGTCGGAACACTTTCCAAAACACAGGAATGCTGTGGCGTGATATCTTAAAAGTTGTAAAACACACACGCAAGATAACATAAACTAGCTGACACAACTTTTGAAGCGAACGTATGTACAGTGTAACTAGTTGTCACAAAGTTTGAAAATGACGTACATAGCGAGTTGCCACAACTTTTGGAACTGACGTGCATAGCTAGTTGCCACAACTTTTGAAACTGACGTGCATAGCTACTTGCCACAACTTTTGGAACTGACGTGCATAGCTAGTTGCCACAACTTTTGGAATTGACGTGCATAGCTAGTTGCCACAACTTTTGGAAGTGACGTGCATAGCTAGTTGCCACAACATTTGAAACTGACGTGCATAGCTAGTTGCCACAACTTTTGAAACTGACGTGCATAGCTAGTTGCCACAACTTTTGAAACTGACGTGCATAGCTAGTTGCCACAACTTTTGGAATTGACGTGCATAGCTAGTTGCCACAACTTTTGGAAGTGACGTGCATAGCTAGTTGCCACAACTTTTGAAACTGACGTACATAGCTAGTTGCCACAACTTTTGAAACTGACGTACATAGATAGTTGCCACAACTTTTGAAACTCACGTGCATAGCTAGTTGCGACAACTTTTGGAACTCACGTGCATAGCTAGTTGCCACAACTTTTGAAACTGACGTACATAGCGAGTTGCCACAACTTTTGGAACTGACGTGCATAGCTAGTTGCCACAACTTTTGAAACTGACGTACATAGCTAGTTGCCACAACTTTTGAAACTTACGCATATACCGGAAGGCTTTATTTTAATTTAAATTGAGGTAAATAACTAGTTAAGAGATACTGGTTTGAGAAAACGTTTCGTTAACTCGATCGGCTGAGCGTCAGACTAGTGAGACAGGTTCGAATCCTTGCGAAGGCATTGACATAAATAACGGTCTCTGTTGCATTTGCGCCCATGAAGGGAGTCAGTAATAATACTTAGTCATACATTACAAGCATCGCTGTAACTACTGTGAACATGAGGACGAGTTCTTTCCTGGAGGGGGAGTATGTAGCCCGGATAAATACTAGTCCCAGCATACCCGTTCGGCCAGTCAAATCTATCGGTTGAGTGTTGTAAACCAGAGATTCTGGGTTTGAACATTAAGATAAATGATGTCTACTGTTACATGTAGATATCTAGTTAACACAACTTTGCAGGCTGGCGTACATAACTGGCTGACAAAACGTTTGAAAATGATGTTTTTAACTAGATAACATGACTTCAGTAACTGATATTCTCGTTTCGTTTCTCCACAGACTTGCTACCTTATAACAAGATGAAGTATCCAGACGGTATGTTCCACACACAATCGTTTCCATCACTTGTTTTACGTTGAAACTGACGTGGATGGTCACATTAACTCAAAAAACGAATATGGATGTAAACAACGATGTGTAGCCAAATATTAACACCAATGTGACCCTAAAGCCAAGGTCAGTATGAAGGTCAAAAGAGACACATTCGACACCGGACAGCCGATCTTCCAGCACCCGGAGGATTACAGTGAAGATCGGTATATCATTCATAAAATGAAAATGTTTATAATTTTGGTAATAGGTTGTGTAGTGATAATGGCATGTGTTCTTTACATTATAGTGCAGTGTAAGCGCAAGGCCGGATATGCAGTTAAATTCTGCCGGAACAGGAAGGAATCAAGTGACGTTAAAAAGCTTTTAGATAACCAAGAGAGCGTGGAAAATCTCCTTCACGTTACGTCCCCAAATCTTTCGCGGGATCAGATTAACAAAGAGTTCTACGTTTGATTTGGAGAGTTTGTAATATCCTGAAGCATGCAGAATGCATAAACTTATGCACACGAAGGGGTTGTGTTGAGTCTTTGTCAAGTATGTTTAATGTCAGCGAGAATCAAAGTATCAAACTAAGAAATCATAAAGAAACTGCACAAAGGTGATTTATCTCGCGGGAATGTAAGAGAGAAACGCCCCAGGAAAATTTCCCACTATGCATTATAGGCTAGTACGGTACACGTCGGTTTGTCTACTCGTCCGAACATTCGGACTATCATCAAACACTTCAGTGTGTCCTAACTGGCCTGAATTCTGGAATCAGTTATTTAGTGCTTTATGAAAATAAGCAAGGAATTTGAACAACACCAGTGACGATCAGCCTCTTAAATGTTAGTTGGAGGCTTTGGTTAATGATGATGGCAGTCGACGATAGCAAATGGAGCGGTCAAGTGCCGACGGTTAGGCCGTCTGTCCGACAGGAAGGTCATGTTGCTGCTGAGAACAAGTGACTTTCCGCCTGCACCTACAAATGGTGGGGGACATGGACGCTTTATCTGGTTAATATTCTTTTAATTGTTTTACTCGAGTTGATTGTTCATGAATCTTTTGAACCTTTTTTTTGTTACTCGTGTTCCGACATGGAAACCAATCAGATTCCTTAACATTGTCACGTGAGTGTGTGTTTTCATACCTTTTTATCATATTACTTTTTATGTATTTTCCTATACAATTCAAAAGAACTTAAAAAATTTAATGCAAACAATGCAAGTTTGTGGTTTTTTTCTATACAAATACTAATTAACTTTTTCCTGCCTCCATTACTTCGACGACGACAAATTTTCAAATCAAGCTATTATCCTTTTCCAATTAGCGCCTAAACCTCTTTCGATTACTGTTTTAAGGATGATTCCTGCAGTCTGCAAATAACATATATACCTTCATCCTTGTCAAACAGACAAAATGTTTATCTCTCAAATTTTACTGACAAACTGATCGTTTTATTTTGAACCACGGGATTCGGCCTAACCATCTCAGTTAACGTAATGGTCATACATCATACCGTTAATTTGTAATAGTTGACCAATTGAGGTCAATATTGTAACCTTGGCTAATGAGAAAGAACGATCCTGTTGTGCCTTATATGTTAAAGTCAATTTTTATTATTACATTAATTTGTCTACGATACGGACGAGTAACAGAACAAAGGACAAAATACCCATAAGATATCAGTATAACCATTATTATCAGATAGTTTGAACTCTCAATCCTCACTCGGGCGGATACACTTAGGTATAGTGAGATTAGCAAAGTTAGGACGGGAATGAATGCTCTCATCCTCTACAATTCAATAAATGTGAAATCCTTATTATCACAACAGTTAGCATGTTCGCCTGGCGGCCATTTTCAAGCCATATCTTCCTAATTAAATAATTAAATGGCACAATAAGAATGTACATTGTATCAACAACAAAATGCAACCAGTATCGAGAACACGTGACCATATTAACAGTTTTTTTTCTTTTGATTGCTGGTTATGGATAAATCTAATGTTCTTACTGCATAAATTATTTTTCAAGAGATTTTTAAGATTGGTCTGACGATTTGAGAATATTTCAAAATCAACAAGCCAGTTGTTCGAATTCTTGAGTAAAAAGTAAGGCAATAAAGTGTAGCCAAGATATCATAGTAGTGAGACACTTAGATAAATGTTTGGTTAAGCAACTAGACGAATCAACCATAAAGCTTTGTTTAATTGGCGTTTTGTAAAGTTTAGGAATTCAACAAATATGTGCCAAAAGTTGGATAATAATTATGTAGAGTTTCATTTGTTATTGAGCAAGACTTATTAGTCTGAAACGAAATATTTATTTAGACAAGGATCAAGGTACAGTATTAGATACCTTATCTTCAGACACAATGACATCTTTTCATGAAAATTCTTAAATGTAGTTTGACATCCGGACCAAGGAGCACAGGTTTATGCTTCATTTCCGTTTTAGAATGTAAGCTGCTAATAACAGATATAAGGGATTAGATATATTCATATATTCTGAGAGTAAATCCAATGAAATGTGCTCTTGTTTAACCTTTTGGCTAGCACAGATCTCCACGGAATCCTAAATTAAATCTCAAAATATGAAGATCAAGAATCTAAATAAAGGAATTAATTTAGAAAATTTGCTAAAGTCATCAATAATGTCCAACATGTCAACATCACCATAATCCAAACTCAAATTCAGTATAAACAAAATACCAACATGTCAACATTATCACAATCCAAACTCAGATTTAATGAAAATTGGACAAAATATTATCAGAAGAAATATTTATACGGAGACTCCTAATAATATACAACGAAGGGGAACGACAGAGTATATCCACAAGGAGATTACAACGGAGAGGAACGACAGAGTATATCCACAAGGAGATTACAAGGGAGAGGAACGACAGAGTATATCCACAAGGAGATTACAAGGGAGAGGAACGACAGAGTATATCCACAAGGAGATTACAAGGGAGAGGAACGACAGAGTATATCCACAAGGAGATTACAACGGAGAGGAACGACAGAGTATATCCACAAGGAGATTACAACGGAGAGGAACGACAGAGTATATCCACAAGGAGATTACAAGGGAGAGGAACGACAGAGTATATCCACAAGGAGATTACAACGAAGGGGAACGACTAAGTATATACACAAGGAGATTACAAGGGAGAGGAACGACAAAGTATATCCACAAGGAGATTACAAGGGAGAGGAACGACAGAGTATATCCACAAGGAGATTACAACGGAGAGGAACGACAGAGGATATCCACAAGGAGATTACAACGGAGAGGAACGACAGAGTATATCCACAAGGAGATTACAACGAAGGGGAACGACTAAGTATATACACAAGGAGATTACAAGG
Source organism: Ylistrum balloti (assembly GCF_031769215.1). NCBI lineage: Eukaryota > Metazoa > Mollusca > Bivalvia > Pectinida > Pectinidae > Ylistrum > Ylistrum balloti. The sequence goes on along the minus strand of NW_026782102.1, from coordinate 170,424 downwards.
GAGAGGAACGACAGAGTATATCCACAAGGAGATTACAAGGGAGAGGAACGACAGAGTATATCCACAAGGAGATTACAACGGAGAGGAACGACTAAGTATATCCACAAGGAGATTACAAGGGAGAGGAACGACAGAGTATATCCACAAGGAGATTACAACGGAGAGAAACGACAGAGTATATCCACAAGGAGATTACAAGGGAGAGGAACGACAGAGTATATCCACAAGGAGATTACAACGGAGAGGAACGACTAAGTATATCCACAAGGAGATTACAACGAAGGGGAACGACTGAGTATATCCACAAGGAGATTACAAGGGAGAGGAACGACAAAGTATATCCACAAGGAGATTACAAGGGAGAGGAACGACAGAGTATATCCACAAGGAGATTACAACGAAGGGGAACGACTAAGTATATACACAAGGAGATTACAACGGAGAGAAACGACAGAGTATATCCACAAGGAGATTATAATGGAGAGGAACGACATAGGATATTCACAGAGAGAAGATCTGAGACTATCTAATACCAGCTGTTACAGTGTGTTTATAAAAGGACTTGAAGAAGACGTGAGAAATCAAAAAGTTAGTACAGTGAGTTCCGGTAGACTTCTGTCCACGGTTACACAAATGTTAGTTAAAGTTAACAAGTTGTCAGAGAAAAAATTCAAATTGATGCCACAAAAATAAATTAACACTCAGAATGTATCAATCTGGCCTGTCGTAAAAATTGCCATTTGTGGAATAATTCCAACATTGTTTGATCAATATTTGAATGTTCACTAACCATCGGTTATATCTGAAAATTCATTATATATATTGGGCTTGGTGTAGAATATGACTGACGGTAATAGCCTCCGCTTGCTTGTCTAAAACCTTACTGGAGTACTGCGACTATCCGTCCTGACAAGCTTAAATATTCTGCTTATTCTACCTCATCAACAAATTTATGAAGTCTCCAAGCTCGTTTCCAAAGGTCACCAAGAACAGTTTTAGCTGCACCGCATGTAGTTTTCATAGAGAAAGTATTCATTAGCACAAAAATCAATAATACCTATAAAGCCCACAGGGGCTTGGAACGTATTCCTACCAAAACGCCCAGTATATGAATACATCAAGGGTTTGTAAAGGATCATTTTTATACTTTGTAGAACGTAACTTTTACCTTTCCTTACACCATCGAAACAGACAGATTGGCTAGATCGACTAAGCGGAACAATAATACAGAGACTCACCTTTGTAGATTGATTCCGTTTGAAGACATTTAACCGAGCCTTGTCCACCAGAATCGTCGTGACGTCGCAGGTAACGATTGCAAATTACGTTTGTTGTGATAGGTAAGATTTGTGATCCATAAGGTATAAAATATATTATTTCACGTTTCTCTTCCACAGTGTTACAGCCATCTTTACTTGTACATAACATATGGAGGACCGTTGGTATATTAATCCGTACCGAGCCCCTGTGCTAAACCGCCATATCTAGAAACATTTGGGAAAAAATATACAAAAAAATCGATATATTAATAAGAAGTTGATATGGCGCACAGCATATTTAAAAACATGTGTCCGTTCATATTACACATACATTTACACAGATGAGAAAATTCAAAGCATTCACTAACAACAGGAGGCCGATAATACACATGATACTCAGAAGAGATACAGTAACGCTAGAAGGATGTGTTTAATGTTTTTTTAATCCGAACGAACGAAACCAAAATTTACGGGAGACGAGAATAAAATAAAACATTGGTTCACTCAAAGCACCATGTATTAATTAATTCATTAGGTCGTTAATATATCGACAGAATATTGTCTGTTCCTATCGTCTCTGGTTACAATGGGAAGCGTGTCATTATGCGATGGCGGCATTCACCAACAGAGAAAATGTGGAGACGACATTATACGACATTGATCAGAGAGCACGAAAAAACCGCTGTGATCTAAAATATGGAGAATCTCATCAAAACATCAAAACCTTAGTCATGTAGACAGTACAATATATCACTTAGTCAATATAGACAGAACATTATACCAAATCTTATCTAACTATGAAACCTTAGTTAGTGTAGACAGAACATTCTACCGAATCTTACCTAACTATTAAACCTTTGTCACTGTAGACAGAACATTATACCAAATCTTATCTAACTATTAAACCTTAGTCAATGCAGACAGAACAATATACCGCTTAGTCAATGTAGACAGAACAATATACCGCTTAGTCAATTTAGACCGAACATTATACCGAATATTATCTAACTATGAAACCTTAGTTAATGTAGACAGAACATTCTACCGAATCTTACCTAACTATTAAACCTTAGTCAATGTAGACAGACCAATATACAGAATCATTATTTAACTATTAAACCTTAGTCAATGTAGACAGACCAATATACCGAAACTCATCTAACTATTAAACCTTAGTCAATGTAGACAGACCAATATACCGAATCTTATCTAACTATGAAACCTTAGTTAATGCAGACAGAACATTCTACCGAATCTTACCTAACTATTAAACCTTAGTCAATGTAGACAGACCAATATACAGAATAATAATTTAACTATTAAACCTTTGTCATTGTAGACAGAACATTATACCAAATCTTATCTAACTATTAAACCTCAGTCAATGTAGACAGAACAATATACTGGATCTTATCTAACTATTAATAAGGTTAGTCGGCAGTGTTCTTATTCTGGCATTTTGGTTGTATGTGTTTCTAATCACGTAAGCTGTGTTTATTTCTAATCCCAAACGAGGTTAGTTATCAGTTTTTTTCTTCTAGTTTTTCGGTTGTCTTTTTTTCTAATCCCGTAAGATGTGTTTATTTCCAATCCTTGACGAAGTTAGTTGGTAGCATTTGTTCCGTTGTTTATTTTTTAATCTCTGACGAGCGTGTTTGTTTACTTTTTATTTCAGACGTGGTTCCTGACGAGATCAGTATGTTCCATTCGCTTTTAATCACTAACGCGGTTACTCGGTAATGTTTCTGTATTCTTTCCTTTTAATCTTCAACGAAGTTCGTAGTTTTTCGTATTCGCGAGCTAAATACTGCTCTGAAATAGTGTAGAATTTTAGATTCTGAATATGACCTTCCCTATCAAGCCACAATGTTAAGTAGAAATCGATTCCAATTAGACAAACCAGGACGAATCCCTACACGACACGAGACAGTCCATGGTGTTACGTTAAAGTTTACTAACCTTTGAAAATATCTTCAGATATATAGGTCAATCCGTTTATTTCGAAAGCAAACAAAGTAAAATTGAATTGCCTAATATCCGGACATGTAGCATAGTACAAATTATTAGTTATTGAGGAGAGGTGAAACCAACCGTTAGAACAATTTGACCTATCAGGACAGGTGTGTGAATCTCATCATTACAAAATAAATCAATAATAATAATGACGAAAAAATAGATAAAAAACGAGATAAAAGTGAGAAATTTGAGACTAAAGTTGGTATATAATATATCATTTTCTGTATCATTTACTTTACTTAAAATTTCTGATCATAAGAACGACAGTGTCCAGCACAATCGATCGTATAATCATATCTTATCTGTTCTATCAATATTCTATAAACTTTTTCTACTTTTCAAGGTACCAGAATCCGTCAGTAGTTCTGTCTTGTGATAAGATCAGATTTTTTACTGCGAACCCCAAGTTACAAAAACTTTAATCAAAATACACACGTTAACAAGTACAGAATATAACAATTTGCCTTAGTAGATATTAACAGAAATAGTTTTAAAACTGTAAATCAAATTGACACCATGTTCCACTAGTTCTTGACAGAAGTCGCTTAAAGTCTGCACGCGGCCATAAACACACTGTAGCCCACTAGTTATTGACAAAAGCCGCCGCAAGTCCTAGACTGTACAACATCATAATGACAATTCGCTCCACTGTTTATCAACAGAGGTCGCTTTAAGACTCTATACGACCGTATACAAAACGTGCCACGCAAGTTATTAACAAATATGTCTTAAACCTGTACAAAATCAAATAGACACTTTACTCCATTAGTGATTGACAGAAGTCGCTTTAAGGTTGTGCACCATCATATAGACACATTACTCCATTAGTGATTGACAGAAGTCGCTTTAAGGTTGTGCACCATCATATGGAGGTATAACTCCACAAGTGATTGACAGAAGTCGCTTTAAGGTTGTACACCATCATATGGACACTTTACTCCACTAGTTATTGCCAGAAGTCGCTTTAAGGTTGTGCACCATCATATGGAGGTATAACTCCACTAGTGATTGACAGAAGTCGCTTTAAGGTTGTACACCATCATATGGACACTTTACTCCACTAGTTATTGCCAGAAGTCGCTTTAAGGTTGTACACCATCATATGGACACATTACTCCACTAGTTATTGCCAGAAGTCGCTTTAAGGTTGTACACCATCATATGAAGGTATAACTCCACTAGTGATTGACAGAAGTCGCTTTAAGGTTGTACACCATCATATGGACACTTTACTCCACTAGTTATTGCCAGAAGTCGCTTTAAGGTTGTACACCATCATATGGACACATTACTCCACTAGTGATTGACAGAAGTCGCTTTAAGGTTGTACACCATCATACAGACACATTACGCCACTAGTTATTGACAGAAGTCGCTTTAAGGTTGTACACCATCATATGAAGGTATAACTCCACTAGTGATTGACAGAAGTCGCTTTAAGGTTGTACACCATCATATAGACACATTACGCCACTAGTGATTGTCAGAAGTCGCTTTAAGGTTGTACACCATCATATAGACACATTACGCCACTAGTGATTGTCAGAAGTCGCTTTAAGGTTGTACACCATCATATGGACACATTACGCCACTAGTGATTGTCAGAAGTCGCTTTAAGGTTGTACACCATCATATGAACACTTTATTCCACTAGTTATACACATAAGTCTCTTTAAGGTTGTACACCATCATATAGACACATTACGCCACTAGTGAATGTTAGAAGTCGCTTTAAGGTTGTACACCATCATATGGACACATTACTCCACTAGTGATTGCCAGAAGTCGCTTTAAGGTTGTACACCATCATATAGACACATTACGCCACTAATTATTGACAGAAGTCGCTTTAAGGTTGTACACCATCATATGGACACATTACTCCACTAGTGATTGTCAGAAGTCGCTTTAAGGTTGTACACCATCATATAGACACATTACGCCACTAGTGATTGTCAGAAGTCGCTTTAAGGTTGTACACCATCATATAGACACATTACGCCACTAGGTATTGCCAGAAGTCGCTTTAAGGTTGTACACCATCATATAGACACATTACTCCACTAGTGATTGACAGAAGTCGCTTTAAGGTTGTACACCATCATATAGACACATTACTCCACTAATGATTGCCAGAAGTCGCTTTAAGGTTGTACACCATCATATAGACACATTACTCCACTAGTGATTGTCAGAAGTCGCTTTAAGGTTGTACACCATCATATAGACACATTATTCCACTAGTTATTGACAGAAGTCGCTTTAAGGTTGTATACCATCATATGAACACATTACGCCACTAGTGATTGACAGAAGTCGCTTTAAGGTTGTACACCATCATATAGACACTTTATTCCACTAGTTATACACAGAAGTCGCTTTAAGGTTCCACACCATCATATGGACGCATAACTCCACTAGTGATTGCCAGAAGTCGCTTTAAGGTTGTACACCATCATATAGACACATTACTCCACTAGTGATTGACAGAAGTCGCTTTAAGGTTGTACACCATCATATGGACACATTACTCCACTAGTGATTGCCAGAAGTCGCTTTAAGGTTGTACACCTTCATATAGACACATTACGCCACTAGTGATTGACAGAAGTCGCTTTAAATCTATCAACCATGACACCTGACACTGCAAACTGTCGAGGATATCTATTTTTCTAGAAGCTTGATCCGGAGTGTCGATATTAGTTCATTTTCGAAAACTACAATATCATATTTTCCCCCTAACCCAATAAAAAGGCTGAAGCTATTTTGTATATAGGCCTTCGTTTTAATGTAATTGTGGTGCTTGTAATAAAGGAAAACGTTCAATAGCTGATGAAAACAATGTTGTTAGTTTCTAATACATAAGCTCTAGGTGGTCGTCACCAAGTGTATTCACAGGCTACACACGAGACAACATACACCAAGGCATTCCATTATTACGTTTCTCTGAGATCAGGACGTTGACCTACAATCACTACGAATTGCTTCACGGACCACAGGAATAATTAACCAGATAAACCAATTTTATAAAATAAGTCAGCGCCGGTATTGGGACAGCACCTCGAGAGTGCTTGGGGACAGACATACGGATTATCTCATCACACAGAAGTAGACATGGTGTCACAAACAGCGTGAGGAACACTGCGTACATCTGGCTGTAAAGGCGAGATAGCCACCGTGTGAAACACAATGTGTAGATGACTGTTAACGCGAACTAGCCACCTTGTGAAACACAATGTGTAGATGACTGATAACTCGAACTAGCCACCGTGTGAAACAGTGTGTGATTGACTGTTAACGCGAGCTAGCCACCGTGTGAAACAGTGTGTGATTGACTGTTAACGCGAGCTAGCCACCGAGTGAAACAGTGTGTGATAGACTGTAAGTGCGAAATGCAATGTGCGGTAGACTGTTTAGGAGAGATCGTCACTTTGTAAAACACAGAGTTCGGTAGACGGTAATTGCGAGGTAGTTACAGTGTGGAACACGATGTGCTGTTGACTGTAAAAGAAAGATTGCCACCGTGTGAAACAGCGTGCGGTTGACAATAGAGACAAGATATCCACCGTGTGAAACAGTGTGCGGTTGACAATAGAGACGAGATATCCACCGTGTGAAACAGTGTGCGGTTGACAATAGAGACGAGATATCCACCGTGTGAAACAGTGTGCGGTTGACAATAGAGACGAGATATCCACCGTGTGAAACAGTGTGCGGTTGACAATAGAGACAAGATATCCACCGTGTGTAACAGTGTGCGGTTGACAATAGAGACGAGATATCCACCGTGTGAAACAGTGTGCGGTTGACAATAGAGACGAGATATCCACCGCGTGAAACAGTGTGCTGTTGACAATAGAGACGTGAAACAGTGTGCGGTTGACAATAGAGACGAGATATTCACCGTGTATAACAGTGTGCGGTTGACAATAGAGACGAGATATCCACCGTGTGAAACAGCATACGGTAGATTGTAAAAGCGAGATAACCGCCGTGTTAAACACAGCGTGCGGGTTGCATTAATAGCAGATGATACATGACGGGAAGTTTTATGCAGGACACGTTTTAGTGTAGGGTCTGCAAAGAACAAGTTCATACCGATATGTTAAAAAATCGTAATTCAATTTGAAAGCACTGAAATCAAATGAGGACACATAAGGACGGAAGCCCCTGTGAAAAGTACAAGGAGAATAACGTCGCTTGTTCTTAAGGTACGGATAATCGACAACACCCATTTTAGTATAGGTCGATTCCATTTTAACCTGTTTACTTATTATATCATGATGTTAAGAGGAAAACAATCACTTAACAGCTCTAACATTGTAATACACAAAGAAATGGAATATTTGTTTAAATGAAATATCTTGATTAAGATCGCATCATTTCCATTATTTTTTAACATAAATCTTTTGAAACCTTGTGCTGTCATTTCCACGTTAACTGTTCACATCCATCATCACAGGTTTCGTGATCACGGGAGCAAGACATACTTCCAGAATATTGAGCAAACCCCGAAATATGCTCACAGTATGTTTAAAAAGTAAGGATGTAACTACTTATAAAAGAGTATATAATGTCCTATGGGAACGAGCACCGAAATCCAAGAAAGAGACATTGTAACTGTACCGATTGTCTGTGTCACGATTCATATTTCGTCCGTAAGTATTTAATATGTTTTCCGGATATTTTTTTGGCCGTATCCAATACCCGGGACGTTAGGCACGCGCAGGTGAGAAATCGGACAGTCACTACGATAAGACGTGTCAATCTTTACTGGCCGAAATCCAGACATTGTTTACGCAGAAACTACCCAAAACGGGGTAAGTATTGACTCTTTCTTGAGTTTTCTTGTATCTTTGAATCTATACCTGTATTTTTCCTTATTTTTCTGGGTTTTAGTATTATTACATCGTATAGAGTGTGCGTGCATTGTTTAGGCTAGTAGGGTACAGGTGCGCGCTAATCATGCGTGACATGTTTACGTTTTTATTTCGTAAGAACAATACTATTTCTACCTTCTCATATATGCGATTGCCATAGTTTGTTTGTACTTTTGAATGGTAAATAGCTTTCTCCTAAGTCGATAACAAGGTTAATTTTGCTATCATGTATAAGAAATACTGGTCAGTTTAACTTGTATATGTATAGAATGAAGTTGATCAGTGTTAAGTCATTAAACCAAAGTATTACGTTCTCTTTCATGTAAACTACACTAATTTTCTTTTGGCATACATACTTGACTTTTGTTACGCTTATATAACCATGTTATAATGTCATATACTTACACATATGCGGTTAATAGTACATGTATTACATACATGTCTGTTATCATAGAGAATGATAGTTGTGTTTGGTGTGTCATTTTGTGATTGTTGTTTGGAAGGTGTTTAAAACATTAGGTATTTCTATGTCTTTATGACATCTGTATTTTACAGATGTCTGGTTTCAACGATGGGCCTTCGACTCGTCCAAGAACGGCCATATGATGTGGATAAGACAGGCAGCAGTGGTTTTGTGAGACCATACTGGCTCCACGGGTTTTATCTCGCCAGACTTCCTACCCTCAGTGCACGGAAGCAAGTAGGAGTCGGAGACTTAGGGACCCAAGAGCTGCGGCTTCAGTGGTCATCATAACTTGTCATGGAGCAGAACGACTTGTGTTGTCTTTGCCATCGCTGGTAATATGGACCGCGGGTACAACCAGGTTTCCGTGACGTCATTGTGCGGAGATACGTCATAGTGAGGTGCTTTTCATGATACATGTATACTATATGAGCTCAGTAACGGGAAGACATACTCCACGACTAGGAGGACTTAAGGACTTGACCGCACCACATTGATTCTTCGGACAGCCGTGGTTTTCATAGTGACATTGATATTTGCATTGTAAATATTCATCTGTGTGGAAGTCATCATTTAGATGTGTGTGTGTTAGTGGATGTGAAGAATGATACATTATGTATATAAATGTGTAATGTGTAGGTGTAAATAAATTATACATATTGTACGTGATTGTCTCCCTTGTTTGTATAAGTAGCGTCATCGCTCTCCTACACTACAGTCTGTCAGAAGGTCAAATACCGAAATCACAGAGAGAGACATTGTAACTGTACCGATTGTCTGTCAGAAGGTCAAATACCGAAATCACAGAGAGAGACATTGTAACTGTACCGATTGTCTGTCAGAAGGTCAAATACCGAAATCACAGAGAGAGAGACATTGTAACTGTATCGATTGTCTGTCAGAAGGTCAAGTACCGAAATCACAGAGAGAGACGTTGTAACTGTACCGATTGTCTGTCAGAAGGTCAAATACCGAAATCACAGAGAGAGACGTTGTAAATGTACCGATTGTCTGTCAGAAGATCAAGGTCAAATACAGAAATCCAAGAGAGAGACATTGTAACTGTACCGATTGCCTGTCAGAAGGTCAAGGTCAAATACAGAAATCCAAGAGAGAGACATTGTAACTGTACCGATTGTCTGTCAGAAGGTCAAGGTCAAATACAGAAATCCAAGAGAGAGACGTTGTAACTGTACCGATTGTCTGTCAGAAGGTCAAAGTAAAATACAGAAATCCAAGAGAGAGACATTGTAACTGTACCGATAGTCTGTCAGAAGATCAAGGTCAAATTCAGAAATCCAAGAGAAAGCCACTGTTTATCCATACGGCATAAACTGAGTTGATAGCCTGTCGGGAGATCTGGTCACCAACGTCAACTAGAAAGTCAATCGTTTTCATGATTTCACCTTTCACAGCCATGTACCTGGGAAATCTTTCACTATGAATAGATACTCGCCTTAAACTTGCGATTTTCAAAGAAACAAGATATGATGAGCGGAAACAAAAGAAGGAAACATTGCCACAGAGCCTTAAGACATGAGAGGTTACATGTATGTACTGATACGATTGTTCCCCAGATATTGTTTTATAATAATGATAGTATTTCATGATGATTTAGAGTGGCATGATCAGAAGAAGGTTTTGACGTCAGCTAGTAGGTTGTCACATTGTACAACATCAGACGGGAGTGCCCTGGTAAACATAAGACTACACAAAAGTAAACATAAGACTACACAGGAGTAAACATAAGACTACACAAGAGATAACATAAGACTACACAGGAGTAAACATAAGACTACACAGGAGTAAACATAAGACTACACAAAAGTAAACATAAGACTACACAAGAGTAAACATAAGACTACACAAGAGTAAACATAAGACTACACAAAAGTAAACATAAGACTACACAAGAGTAAACATAAGACTACACAGGAGTAAACATAAGACTACACAAGAGTAAACATAGGACTACACAAGAGTAAACATAAGACTACACAAGAGTAAACATAAGACTACACAGGAGTAAACATAAGACTACACAAGAGTAAACATAAGACTACACAAGAGTAAACATAGGACTACACAAGAGTAAACATAAGACTACACAAGAGTAAACATAAGACTACACAGGAGTAAACATAAGACTACACAAAAGTAAACATAAGACTACACAAAAGTAAACATAAGACTACACAGGAGTAAACATAAGACTACACAAGAGTAAACATAAGACTACACAAAAGTAAACATAAGACTACACAAGAGTAAACATAAGACTACACAAGAATAAACATAAGACTACACAGGAGTAAACATAAGACTACACAGGAGTAAACATAAGACTACACAAGAGTAAACATAAGACTACACAAGAGTAAACATAAGACTACACAGGAGTAAACATAAGACTACACAGGAGTAAACATAAGACTACACAGGAGTAAACATAAGATTACACAGGAGTAAACATAAGACTACACAAAAGTAAACATAAGACTACACAAGAGATAACATAAGACCAGCATAAGACTAGTAATTATGTGTCAAGAATTTGGAAAGTTAAGCTGAAGCGCTACCAGTTGTGTGTGGGGGTGATGTCGGCAAACTGTTGACGAGCTATCTATCAACAGCCAGTCGGCTACATTTTGACGGTCCTGATGACTTCTTGATGGATGAAACAACTGTATGATGCAGTTTACTTCATTTATTCGCTCTTTCCGATCCAAGTATAACTTTTATTGAAAGATGTTATTAACTTGTGTGTCTTTTGTGCAATCTAGCCCTAACCCAACAGCTGGTGGACTTTTTACTGTCTTAATTCATACAAATGATGTTTCAGAATAGAAATGAGTACTTTTGAAATTATCAAATAGTTTTAATGCACCTGATTTATCTGTAGACTTCCCTAAGCTAATGGGAACACATTTCCCTAAGCTAACGAGAACACATTTCCCTAAGCTAAAGGGGACACATTTCTCTAAGCTAAAGGGAACACATTTCCCTAAGCTAACGGGAACACATTTCCCTAAGCTAACGAGAACACATTTCCCTAAGCTAAAGGGAACACATTTCTCTAAGCTAAAGGGAACACATTTCCCTAAGCTAAAGGGAACACATTTCCCTAAGCTAATGAGAACACATTTCCCTAAGCTAAAGGGAACACATTTCCCTAAGCTAAAGGGAACACATTTCCCTAAGCTAAAGGGAACACATTTCCCTAAGCTAATGAGAACACATTTCCCTAAGCTAAAGGAAACACATTTCCCTAAGCTAAAGGGAACACATTTCCCTAAGCTAATGGGACTACATTTCCCTAAGCTAAAGGGAACACATTTCCCTAAGCTAACGGGAACACATTTCCTTAAGCTAATGGGAACACATTTCCCTAAGCTAAAGGGAACACATTTCCCTAAGCTAACGGGAACACATTTCCTTAAGCTAGAGGGAACACATTTCCCTAAGCTAAAGGGAACAAATTTCCTTAAGCTAATGGGAACACATTTCCCTAAGCTAAAGGGAACACATTTCTCTAAGCTAAAAGGAACACATTTCCTACAGCTAATGGGAACACATTTCCCTAAGCTAAAGGGAACACATTTCCCTAAGCTAAAGGGAACACATTTCCCTAAGCTAACGGGACTACATTTCCCTAAGCTAAAGGGAACACATTTCCCTAAGCTAACGGGACTACATTTCCCTAAGCTAAAGGGAACACATTTCCCTAAGCTAACATTTCCCTAAGCTAACAGCTAATGGGAACACATTTCCTGAGCTAACGGGACTACATTTCCCTAAGCTAACACATTTCCTTAAGACTACATTTCCCTAAGCTAAAGGGAACACATTTCTCTAAGCTAATGGGACTACATTTCCCTGCTAAAGGGAACACATTTCCCTAAGCTAGAGGGAACACATTTCCCTAAGCTAAAGGAAACACATTTCCCTAAGCTAAAGGGAACACATTTCCCTAAGCTAACGGGACTACATTTCCCTTTTTTCCCTAAGCTTTTCCCTAAGCTAAAGGATACATTTCCCTAAGCTATTTCCCTAAGCTAATGGGAACACATGGGAACACATTTCCCTAAGCTAACGGGAACACATTTCCCTAAGCTAACGGGAACACATTTCCCTAAGCTAACGGGAACACATTTCCCTAAGCTAAAGGGAACACATTTCCCTAAGCTAAAAGGAACACATTTCCTACAGCTAATGGGAACACATTTCCCTAAGCTAAAGGGAACACATTTCCCTAAGCTAAAGGGAACACATTTCCCTAAGCTAATGGGAACACATTTCCCTAAGCTAAAGGGTACACATTTCCCTAAGCTAACGGGAACACATTTCTCTAAGCTAATGGGACTACATTTCCCTAAGCTAAAGGGAACACATTTCCCTAAGCTAAAGGGAACACATTTCCCTAAGCTAACGGGAACACATTTCTCTAAGCTAATGGGACTACATTTCCCTAAGCTAAAGGGAACACATTTCCCTAAGCTAAAGGGAACACATTTCCTTAAGCTAATAGGAACACATTTCCCTAAGCTAAAGGGAACACATTTCCCTAAGCTAACGGGAACACATTTCCTTAAGCTAATGGGAACACATTTCCTTAAGCTAACGGGACTACATTTCTCTAAGCTAATGGGACTACATTTCCCTAAGCTAAAGGGAACACATTTCCCTAAGCTAGAGGGAACACATTTCCCTAAGCTAAAGGAAACACATTTCCCTAAGCTAAAGGGAACACATTTCCCTAAGCTAACGGGACTACATTTCCCTAAGCTAATGGGAACACATTTCCCTAAGCTAAAGGGAACACATTTCCCTAAGCTAACGGGACTACATTTCCCTAAGCTAAAGGAAACACATTTCCCTAAGCTAATGGGAACACATTTCCCTAAGCTAAAGGAAACACATTTCCCTAAGCTAATGGGAACACATTTCCCTAAGCTAAAGGGAACACATTTCTCTAAGCTAATGGGACTACATTTCCCTAAGCTAAAGGGAACACATTTCCCTAAGCTAGAGGGAACACATTTCCCTAAGCTAAAGGGAACAAATTTCCTTAAGCTAATGGGAACACATTTCCCTAAGCTAAAGGGAACACATTTCCCTAAGCTAAAAGGAACACATTTCCTACAGCTAATGGGAACATATTTCCCTAAGCTAAAGGGAACACATTTCCCTAAGCTAAAGGGAACACATTTCCCTAAGCTAATGGGAACACATTTCCCTAAGCTAAAGGGAACACATTTCCCTAAGCTAACGGGAACACATTTCTCTAAGCTAATGGGACTACATTTCCCTAAGCTAAAGGGAACACATTTCCCTAAGCTAAAGGGAACACATTTCCCTAAGCTAACGGGAACACATTTCTCTAAGCTAATGGGACTACATTTCCCTAAGCTAAAGGGAACACATTTCCCTAAGCTAAAGGGAACACATTTCCTTAAGCTAATAGGAACACATTTCCCTAAGCTAAAGGGAACACATTTCTCTAAGCTAACGGGAACACATTTCCTTAAGCTAATGGGAACACATTTCCTTAAGCTAACGGGACTACATTTCTCTAAGCTAATGGGAATACATTTCCCTAAGCTAATGGGAACACATTTCCTTAAGCTAAGGGGACTACATTTTCCTAAGCTGATCGGAATACAGTCCCTGCCGTAACTTGTAAATATTCATTGAAGATCACACGCTGCGCCGTCGAATGGTAAATAAATTCCAGGACTCGTCAGTGACGCTAAATCATACAGACGTTTCGTCCTTCCAGGACTAGTCAATAATTCTACATCATACACATGTTTCGTCCTTTAAGGACTCGTCAGTGACGCTAAATCATACAGACGTTTCGTCCTTCCAGGACTAGTCAATAATTCTACATCATACAGACGTTTCGTTCTTCCAGGACTAGTCAATAATTCTACATCATACAGATGTTTCGTCCTTTAAGGACTCGTCAGTGATGTTACATCATACAGATGTTTCGTCCTTCAAGGACTCGTCAGTGATGTTACATCATACAGATGTTTCGTCCTTCAAGGACTCGTCAGTGACTACAAATCAAACAAAAACACGACGCTGTGACTCTACAATAAGAAATCAAGTAAGATTTAGATAGGATGTACAAAAGACACACAAGTGAATAACACCTTTTGATAATTTAGAGTTAGATACAGCAGAGTTCTTCGATCCTACGCCAAGATGTGTGAACGCTCTTATCACCACAATTACACAACAGTAATCCGAATTATTTTCCTGTGTTGATTAACGCCATGCTTACTAGAACAAAACTGGAGTTCTCTGTCGATATAGATGTATGACAATTTTGTATTATATCCTATTACCTAAACATGAATATGATTAATTCATTGTCACAATTCATTAGTTATTCTACACAACGTTGGTTATCGGTCAGCTGTAGGATATTCTCGATTAATATCACATGTAAGTTAGTTCTACTGCCCCGATGGGTAGACACAGCAATGATCGTGATGTCTTTGGGATTTTCCCGTGTTATAGTATCTACGCATGCTACAGTGATGAAGAGAATTAAGAGACCATGTCCGGGAATGCCGGAGGTCCAAGAAAAACATTGTGAAATACGACACCTCATCACGAGAGTACCGTACTTATGATATGCTTGTAACATATTTATGTATCAAAGAGTCTTGAAGAAAATATGGTAACATATGTCCCGAAAGCTTGGCAAAGAATTGCATGTCACGTTTTTATTCCTGTAGGAATATTCACAGTTACTAGAATTGTTTTGGAAGTATCGTTGCGCTACGATATCAGTGCTTTTTAACATTTATATTTTGACATTTCTTTAAACAATTTCGGATTTTACTTTGCCACCACCTAACACATGAGGGCACAAACACTACTGACCCGAGAAGGATGAAACAGCTGTATAGAGCAGTCCACGTTTTGGAGATAATTGCCTAGCCTGAAGGCTGTATCTGGTATAAAACTGTAAACCATTCTTCTTGTACAGATTTCTGCAAAAGACAATAGGTTTTGACGCAGTTTTAAAACATAACACATTTTATTTATCTTTATTTGTTTTATGTTCATTTTGTCCTCATTTATCAAAGCTGTGATTTCTCTGTGTTTTAAACTGTTGTGATTTGATTATCAATATCTAACCTTTTTCTATGGACAGCTGAGGATGTATTTTCAAATAAGATATGGAGTTTTTTTTTTTTTTAACGTATTTACTGAAACGAGCCATCACACATTTCAGATTATGAAAACTTTCACATCAGTCGGGAAAAAAGGTATGTTATAACACCATAGGATACGTATTTCTGAGGTGTAAGGTGTATATATGTAGGTTTTAATATATAACATTGAATTGACTGGCAGCAAACTGAATATTAATATCAAATATTAATTTAAGGACAAAAGAGAAAAGATAGCGTACATCTTTTTTTCAAAGTGCACCTCCGTCACCGTAAAATAGAGAGAGTTAAACACGAACATATGCTATGTACTAGAAATGTATATCGCATGAAGTAAATACATGGGAGCGTGTAAGGAAATCTTTCTGAGACTGTTACTACCCTACATACAGTGTTCGTGTGATTTATACCATTTTCTTGTTGTGCGAGTTCACCTCTGTATGTCTTAATACCTTCCCAGAATACCTCCCATTCTCAAACCTGACAACTTTCAATATTTATTTCCATATAAAATCCAAATATGGATTTTACATTACCAAAAAGCTTCAGCTCGCAGTCAGCCCAAGGGTGATTTTAACACGTTTGATATAAGACAACAATAACTTATACATTTTGTTTTATAATTTCATGTTATGTAATTGCTAACTATTTTTGGCGTGACGAAAGGCAAGATTGCCTTGAAAACTTGATAATTTATATCTTTAACACTCTGAGTTTTACTTCTGCTTTTATTTATCGATCTAAATAAGATACCGGTGGTGCCTTTATTGAATCTTATCGTAGCTTGTTTTATAGAGACAATGAAGACTATGTGGATTTCATTTATTACTTTTACTATATTCTGACAGCATTGAGTTTCCTAAATTTTAAAAAATGAATGATTTAATTGGTATCAAAAAGGAAAAAGCCCTAAGAAGCAATCTATACTGTATCAAATTTAAAAAAAAATGAATGATTTAATTGGTATCAAAAAGGAAAAAGCCCTCAGAAGCAATCTATACTGTATCAAATTTTTAAAAAATGAATGATTTAATTGGTATCAAAAAGGAAAGGCCTTAAGAAGTATTTTATATTGTACTTACTTTTTATTTAGAGATTTTGGTTTGTTCCACTGTGCACAGAAGATCAAATTCATTGTTTCAAAAATAACATTGCAAAAAACGATATTTCCTACGAGCATACAAGGACGATGTTCTGTACAAGGAAGTATTATGGTCTTTCCATCTTATGAAGCATTCATGCTAACTATTATGTGTTATATACAAATGTATTGTTAGAGTTACAAATGCGTCAGCGATATTTTTTTAAGTTACAGGAGAAATACTTCTAAATCGACTACAAACAGCTGCAGTATCGTTAAATTGGATCACTGGTTGTCTTGCGTGGTGTTTTTTAAATTACAGAATTTTAGACTTCTCAATCAATACTACGGCGCACGTGTTTCACGGAATCAGAGGCTACAATTATCCTGATTACAAGTGCCCTGTAGAGTAAGGCAAATAAGAAGCCGTGGTTATATATAAGTTTATGGTAGTCCTGACTTTGTTATTGTGTTTTTCCTAATAAAGAGATAATTGCAGTGATTATACGAATTATTCTGTTAGCGGTGTTTAACTGATTCTAAATTATAAAGTCTGTGACGTTAACGTAATTTCAACATTATTTAAACGATAAAGTAATTACATTGCGTTTTCCTCAAAATTGTCCTCGTCTAATAGATAAATATTAGGGGAGTGTTATTCCCAAACAAATCTCAATGTCGAAGGCACTACAGTGGTGCAATTTCTGAGCCGTTCTCAAATTCAAAGCGTCAAACGCGGATCACGAGAAATTCAGGTTTGTGAATAGGAGAAATAGTTATAGACATTATCACGGTCTCAATGGGAAATATTGAGATAGGTTTGATGCTCGTTAGCTTTGTGGTTTCAATGATATTGCTGTAGTTCTCACTTGATTTGCGGTGAAGGAGGCACTCCTTAGCCTGGTCTAGATTGATATGGCGGGTGTTGTCGATGAGAAATATGTTTATCCTTCTTAATACTAGTTCCGATTGCTGTTGCAGTAGGGTCTCTGTTTCAACCTCTCCGTTTGTTTTTAGTTTGAACGATGAAATGTCGTACACGACAAAAACGAACCTTACTTAGGTTAAAAAGTTAATGTCAACACTCACCCTATATCTGTCTATAAGTATCGGCCCTGGGCTGTAGCATAGACTGATATAGAGCAACAACTCTATGCATATCTCTATTTGTGGCCCAGCGTACATGTAAGGTCCCTACATTAGCTGTATCACTCATCCTGTGGTTTCATTATTCTGATCGTTCAATAATAGTTTCTTTATAAAATTGACAAATGGAATTGTCAAACTCGTTATCTCCATGGAGAATATTTCGAGATAACCGAGTATTCGATTTAAGTGAGTTGGACAGAGACCGACAAAATGCTTCGAATTAAACGGGGTCTTCAAGTTATAACGACGTTTGCTTGCACTATTATGGACTTGTTTCAATATTGATATACATATGTGCATGTATTGTATAGTAATAAAATAGTAAGATATTCGAAAAGTATATGAAACGATGTTGATTCGTTCTGAGTTACTAAGTTTCATTTAGTTGAAATCTTAAATTGTCGTTTAAATGGGATATAGGTAAATCTGATTTAATTTATCATTTAAGAAAAAATACGGTCTTGCTTTGTGAACGAACAGTTTAAAATGGATATGTAGAGTGACCATATACCCATTATGGATTACGTCACATACTGAGTGGTAATTGAGCGATGAAATTTAGTGTAAAACAAAACTTAAGTTAAAATTATTTGGTATCTGTAAAGCAGTGAACAGCAGCGGAATGTCGTGTGTGAACGACAAATATTTCAGGAAATATGGGTTAGCCATCATGCCATAAAGTGCAAACACGACTAAAACGAATTCACACATAACAACGAAGTCGATATTGCATGCATTTCACTGATTCAACCAGTTACAATATCACCTAATGGGTGTGTTATTGACAATAAACGACTTCTTCACTCTGCATAGCAAAGTAACGTTGTAAAAGTGAAGAAATTTAAGATTAAATGAAAATGTTTGAAACCCCAGAGGATTCAATTAATACGGTTCATCGATATTCTGTTATACCATCTGCTAATAGTTATTAGAACTTAATTGTATGTTAATTGGGGAACTTTACAGACATTTGATGATACTTGTATTAAACATGTTGTTCCCTTTGGTGTCTTTGGTACAACAACCACTCACGGAGTCATTGTTTTCTAAATATTTTATGACTGAAAAGACGAAACAGCTGTATGACTCAGTTTCATTACTTGGCTCCACTCTATCTAGTTCGATTTCCTTCTGCGATATAAAGCTTGACGTGTTTGATGCTCGTCAGTTTGCGTGTTGGTTCCGTTGTTGTTAATCTTTTATTATTTGAGAACGTGTCATTACTTGCGTAACTAAGATGTGCACGTCGAGTGTTTTCGGTTAGGTAATAGACGCTTACCCTTCCGAAACTCCTGATGTATTCTCCCTATAGTCTTTGTGTAGATTTTTCTTTCGTTAACTTGTATATTGGTTGTCAAATCTTTTGATATTATGTTATACACTGCTGGTGGTATTTGATATTTGAAATCTGCTGTAACATGTATATCACCTGTAAATAATTTACCACCCCCCCATCCCCCTCCCCCCCCCCCCCCCCCACCCCCACCCCCATATACTTCGGTAGAGTTCGGTATCTATACATTAACCAATATCTATGTCTAGTTTGTACACCTTCATATACCTATTGATAGGAAATATATTTTGGCATTGATCAGTTTGTTGTATTTCTTTGCATTGTAAACAACCGTCTGTATATCAATACTATAGTCTGGGTACATCTACCGTAGCTATATATGAATACAACATTATTCACAAAAATACAAAACTGAATTGAATAACATGTATTTTTAATTTTAATCAATGTTCTTGGTAGATAGTAAGTGTAGACATGCAAGTTTTGTAGATGGATATACATGTATACTAGACTTTCATGTTCACAATAACTTGACACTTCATCACAAGTCACACAATCTAATTTTCCCGTAATGTGATGGCGGGGAGGGGGATGTAAATTATTGATTATATTTTGTCGAGCCTTGTTCTAATTGAACGTGTTGCTCTAACCAAGACGACTCAAATTCAATAAAACTGGGGCAAAATTTGAATAAAGAATTACACGGAGACTTTTGAAAATGGGGGATAAGACCAGGTATTCCGGAATAGCTAGCGTCTTCTGCTTCATCGATGACAACTGACATGTAAATCTTGGTCAATCCAAGTTAGTAATGTCACGTTCTCAAATAAGAACAGGGTATACAATGAAATCAACAGACAAATGAACGAGCATCAGAAACGCCCAGCTTCATATCACAGAATGAAATAAAACGTTTCTTCATGAAATCACCATAAAACTGCCCCATAATTTTAATCAACCTGCATCTTTTGAAACCTTGCATTGCGAGTCCGTCAGTTGACGACTTTTACTAAAATAATGATCATGCTAATAAGCCCATGAATACCGAAATAACTGCGACAGGTAAATACCATAGGTTGGGAAGGTATGTGTTGTTATTATCTAGAAATAGATAATTCACATTAGGGAAATTGAAACCGTCACGCTTATCATACAGCTTGGTTTAAAGCTGTCCATGTTGGTTTTATGTAGGAAAAGATCGAGATAAGCGGCTGATGTAGAAGAGTCTGGCGTCCTGTGCTTTTTTTAAGAATCTAAAAACATGTTTATCTATCTTTCTGTTTTTCATATTTTGCCTTTGTCTTATTGAATTTCTGTTTGGATTATGATTATGTTGACATGTTAGCATTTTCTTCATGTTTCTGTGTCATTGAATTAAAACTTGTTCCATCACTAGACCATTGAATAGGTAAACACGTTCTGTCATTGGATCATTTAACGGACAAATTTTCGTTTTCATTACTGGATCATTAAATAGATAAACTTTAGTTCTATCGACTGGTTATACTTTAGTTCCATCATTCGGTCACTATGTGGTTATACTTTAGTTCCATCATTCGGTCACTATGTGGTTATACTTTAGTTCCATCATTCGGTCACTATGTGGTTATACTTTAGTTAGAACATTCGGTCACTATGTGGTTATACTTTAGTTATATCATAAGTCTGTATTCTATTTTTTTCGCCTGGTCAATTTGTTGTTACATTTTCATTTCTGGCATAGGTTATTTTTTTTTTCGTGATTAAGATTTTTAGGTCTGTCATTGTGTCGTTGTACGATCATAGTACAATCATACAACATGTTCACTTTAGTAAATAAACGCCATGAACGATTCTATTTTATGGGGAAACGTTCAGTTTTGTCGCCTAACATATATTGAAGTATATCAGAGAAATATATTAGAAGTGTTAATTATCTTCCTTACTGTGATAATCAAAAGCGTTCTTGGTTCGTTATATTGGTTAATCTGCTAAGGAAACGTCTGATTTGGTGTCTACTGGTCCTAAGTCTAGTAAATCCCAAACCTATGTTCATGTCATCATGTCAACCAAACAAAGCACTACCCTCTTATTAATAGCGATGTACTCTGACTGGCGATCTAACATTACGGCGGAGAGATATATCTAAAGAGGTGTGATGTGGTCGCTTATTGCACGCGACGGATGGCGCATTAATATCCGGTTTGGGGATTCAAATCCACTGTTCAGTAAAACGCCTTGTGATTATATCAGAGTATTTTTATTGAACGTAACTAAAGGTTGGTAAAACTTTTGTCAATAAAATCCAATAAAAAGTAAGATTGACTACGTGAAGCAGGATTACCAATCCAGCGAGTCTACACAGAGATACTTCCCGTTTCGTCTAGGAACGAAATCAACTTAATCATTAAACGGCAAAAGGGATTACGATGTTGATGACTTTTATGTCATAATTGCTATTTTGAATGCGCACACATTGATTTTAGAAAAGACGACCACCCTGGAGAGAAGGTAGATGTCAATTATCTAGTCGAAAAATCCATAAACGTCAATTATAACCTACAAATGTATGTAAGTGTGCGGGCATATTCTATAGAGCACGCGCGGAATAGATGTGCGGGCGTATTCTATAGAGGACACGCGGAATAGATGTGCGGACATATTCTATAGAGTACACACGGAATAGATGTGCGGACATATTCTATAGAGTACACACGGAATAGATGTGCTTGCGTATTCTACAGAGGACACGCGGAATAGATGTGTGGACATATTCTATAGAGCACACGCGACACGCGGAATAGATGTGCGGACATATTCTATAAAGCACACGCGGAATAGATATGTGGACATATTTTATAGAGGACACGCTGAATAGATGTGCGGACATATTCTAAAGAGCACACGCGGAATAGATGTGCGGACATATTCTATAGAGGGCATGCGGAATAGATGTGTGGACATATTCTAAAGAGCACACGCGGAATAGATGTTCGGACGTATTCTATAGAGGGCATGCGGAATAGATGTGTGGACATATTCTATAGAGCACACGCGGAATAGATGTGCGGACGTATTCTATAGAGGACACGCGGAATAGATGTGCGGACATATTCTATAGAGCACACGCGGAATAGATATGTGGACATATTTTATAGAGGACACGCCGAATAGATGTGCGGACATATTCTAAAGAGCACACGCGGAATAGATGTGCGGATGTATTCTATAGAGGGCATGCGGAATAGATGTGTGGACATATTCTAAAGAACACACGCGGAATAGATGTTCGGACGTATTCTATAGAGGACACGCGGAATAGATGTGCGGACATTATATAGAGGGCACGCGGAATGGATGTGCGGACGTATTCTATAGAGCACACGCGGAATAGATGTGCGGACATTATATAGAGGGCACGCGAAATGGATGTGCGGACATATTCTATAGAGCACACGCGGAACAGATGTGCGGACATTATATAGAGGGCACGCGAAATGGATGTGCGGACATATTCTATAGAGCACACGCGGAACAGATGTGCGGACATTATATAGAGGGCACGCGGAATGGATGTGCGGACATTATATAGAGGGCACGCGGTATGGATGTGCGGACATTATATAGAGGGCACGCGGAATGGATGTGCGGAGATATTCTATAGAGCACACGCGGAATAGATGTGCGGACATTATATAGAGGGCACGCGGTATGGATGTGCGGAGATATTCTATAGAGCACACGCGGAATAGATGTGCGGACATTATATAGAGGGCACGCGGTATGGATGTGCGGACATATTCTAAATAATACCAGGAGGATCTTCTTACGAGGACCTGTGTCGTAGAGTACCTAGGAATAGAAGAGCGAACATCTTCTAAAAATACCTGGAAAATAGATGTTTGCACATCTTCTAAAGGGTACCGTGAAAATAGAGGTGCGGACATATTCTAAATAAGATATGGTTGTATCACTGATTAGATATATTATATTGCTCCACAGTGATGCACTTCTATTTCAAAAAGATACATGTTGGTAAGGCTATATATTCTAGTTTACGTGTACAACTTGCATATGACGATGCGAAGGTTCATGGATGATATTTGATTTACTGTGAATACTTAAAGTGGTTTGAGAATATTTATATAACTTTAACTTACGTGGGGTTTTATTGGAAACTCGTGTTGACACGTGGGTTAACTCGTGAGGGTTTGTACAAATTACTATTTACAGATGAGTTGACATTAATTGCACGTATCTTGTCCAGACACTGTTATGTAATGGTAAATGTTATATCTATTTGATACAAGAAAATAATCTAGCGGCAGTAGAACAGTACAACTGGTCAGTTTGAGTTCATATATAATCTTCAAAGGACATACAACAACCATAAAAGTTGTTAATTTTACGTTTCATATGATAGACATCAAACAATAGCTACCAGTGAGTTATCTATTATAACCAATAAGAAACCCATCATAGAAGATTGCTTCGAAGCCTTTGATCTCAATATATATAATTTCATCTCTAAGTTTCACACACAAAAATAACGTCAGCTAAATGATAACGCACAATCCGCTGCATTAATATGTATTTTTGTCACGCAAGAGTAGACTATAAAATGTTGCCCATCAACGGAGCTAAAATAAAGAAAAGTCGTTCCTTACGGAAAGCTAACAAATATAACAGGTAGCGCATTTTGTAAGCTTTTTCGTGTCGTTTCAAATAAGATATTTTCATGTGAATTCAGTCGTAATTTTTGCAATAAAGGGTGGTAAGGGCGAGGGGTTTCGTCATATCGTTATAACACCCTATTCTTACTGCACGTGCAATAAATTTTCATTCTCGTTCAATCCATGTCTCGGAGGAAATCGGGTCGTCACCAATCCACCAAAATGCATGTGATTACCCTTCCTATATCTACCAGTTCAGTGTCACCTACAATCTGTTTTTTTTATTTTCAATTTCCACGAAGGGACGGACTAATCATGGTATCAATATAGACTTTCATCAAAAGACCGTCTCGTTTGAAATTCAAAACTAGCAAGATAGATCTAAATGATTAGCGGCGTGAAAATTAAATACTTTCCGCTCGATGTGCAACACAAGAAAATATGTGACGTGATCTGAATGTTTGTGTCTGCAGGGAAATCAGATATGATTTGAATTTCAAATGAAGTTCACGAACTTTTCAATGAATTGGTATACGCTTTGCATGCGAACATGCATGGTTTGGGGATGCTACATAATACATAAGGGGACTCTGAAAAGCTATGAAAAGGGGTTGGGAGGAGTGGGGTTTAGGGTTTTAGGGATTGTACTTACAATAAAAGCAATGGAAAGGTAATTTTACATTTTGAACCGCTGCATAAAGATGATGGGAAGAGAACAAGATTGTCTGGGGAATATAGTGCTGGAAATTTACATAATGCAGGCTACGACCAATCACAGGTTTTGCGAAAAAAATACATAAAATTGGAGATAGGACTAGAGGTCACACGGAGAACATTTATGTACAGGATTCAACAGTTCATATTTTGGAGTTTGAGACGATATTCCAATTGTTTTGGAATGAATGAGGATAAATATCAAAGGGTGCGCGGGCCGGGGGATGGGGTGGGGGACGGGGTCGGAGAGTCACCCACAGTATATCAATGACATATTAGAAAGGAAACACACTGAGGTCAGTCACGGAATATAAGCTTCAAAAAAGTTTGAAATTAAACATTTAATATGGAAGTTATTGTGATAAATAAAAACAAATAAATTCGTAAAAATAAATTACAAAAAGACCAAATTAAAACATCAACCAAAAAACACACATGCGTGCAAGGTATATTGGTAATGTGTTTGCTAGCATCTGGTCAAAAGTTTATAGAACAGATCCTGCATGTCGTTTTACATTTATACTTCTGAATAATTATGAGGAATTGTTGTAATTTTAGATTCAATTCAATTAGATACTGTGTACAGAATAAAAAAGAGTAAAAACTCGCGATGCAATGTCGACAACAGATCAAGGCGACGGGTTAGAAAATTGAAGAAATCAGATTAAAAAACACTTGAGCATCATTAACAGGGAATGCTGATCCAAAATTTTGTTTTTATTTATTTATTCATATATTTTTTTTGCGAATATTGCATGTACACAGGAAAACTCTAATGAAATAGAAATCTCGGAAAATGCTGTGATCTTCATCTTCAGCTCCAGAAAGTCGGTCAGAGCTTTGCATGTAAAATCAATATCAAGATTAATATCACTTTTGTTTGTCTATACTCCCACATAAAACAACTTATGTTTTAAGACCCCGACCATGAATTCTATCCCTTTACATGTAACAGGTCGCGACCTAGTTAGGGTGTAGTTATACACCACACCACAGATGGTATATAGTATAACCCTGAACTATGATTGTTAGGAAGAATTCTAAGGAACGAGGGATTATAAGGCACGAGGGATTCAAAGGAACAAGGGATTCTAAGGAACAAGGGATTCAAAGGAACAAGGGATTCTAAGGAACAAGGAATTCAAAGGAACGAGGGATTTAAAGAAACGAGGGATTTAAAGGAACGAGGGATTTAAAGGAACGAGGGATTCAAAGGAACGAGGGATTCTAAGGAACAAGGGATTCAAAGGAACAAGGGATTCTAAGAAACAAGGGATTCAAAGGAACGAGGGATTCAGAGAAATGAGGGGTTCAAATAAATGACGATTTAAAAGAAACAAGGATTCAAAGAAATGACAAATAGAGAGAAACGAGGGATTTAAATAAACGAGGGATTAAAACACGAGGGATTTAAAGAAACGAGGGATTTAAGGAAATGGGGGATTCAAAGAAATCAGGGATTTCAAAGAAACGAGAGATTAAAAAAACGAGGAATACAAAGAAACAAGTGATTCAAAGAAATGACTTATAAAGAGAAACGAGGGATTTAAAGAAACGAGGGATTAAAACACGAGGGATTTAAAGAAACGATGGGTTTAAAGAAATGAGGGATTTCAAAGAAATTAGGGAATTAAAAAAATAGGTGATTTAAAGAAGCGAGGGATTTTAAGAAACAAGAGGTTCAATGAAACGAGGGATTTATAGAAGCAGGGGATTCAAAGAAACGAGAGATTAAAAACACGAGGGATTTAAAGAAACTGTGGATTAAAAGAAACGAGGGATTTCAAAGAAACAAGCGATACAAAAACACTAGGGGGTAAACGAAACGAGGTATTTAAAGAAACAAGGAATTCAAAGAAACAAGGAATTCAAAGAAATGAAGGTTAAGAGACACCGATTTTACAAAAAATGTCAGAATCACAGAGCATATTTCTTTCGAATCCCTCATATATAATATTCAGCGTTTTTTTCTTGCCTGACAAAGATTGATATACAGTTTAGCGAAACGTTTTATAGATATATGTTCAAAGAATTTTGATAGTTTTAAGGCTACATGTCTGTCCGTCAAGTCCATCCGCCTTACAATATGTTTAGGAAAACCGATTTAGATTCCTACCTCACACAGATTTGTTAGATGTTTAAAGGATCAGCGTTATTTCCATAGCTTGTTGGGTGTATTATGGGAATATGTATGTTTTGCTTGGTGGTTCTTACTAAACGATATCCTATCCACGTGATCAGGTAAATGTCAAAAAGACGATGATAAACCTATTTGACATTTAACGGAAACGCTCGATAAACTCGCTAACTTGTGCATGTTTGTAGAATAAAAGTGGCATTACCCAGAGTAACTGACACCATCACAGCACATAACATTTGGTAATAGTTTTTATATTGCTGTTTTATACAATCGCTGTGTTTGTTGTGTGGAAACTGATATTGCCTGTACGAGTTGTATAGTCTGTCTCTGCCAAGCAACACGAGCGCCGTATCTACAGTCAGGTACACAACAATGGTTTATAACATCACATCTCCATCATTTCCATTGGGTGTACGGTACGTCATGATTTCAGCTGAGGTCTCGTGTCATTTGTATAATAGTCACAGAACCATGCAATACTTATCATAATACAATGTGATTTGATTTTTTCATTTTAAAGTGGATGATGACGTCACATCCGGTAACAAGTGCACGCCTTTGTAACATCTCGACACAAATTGAAAACATCCTTTTTATCCTAGGGTCGATGTCTGTAATGGACATCGTCTACCTGTTATAGAAAGCACATTTACTACGAATAACCATATCTTGTTTCCAGTAGGAATATCGCACCTGAACCAAACCAGTGTGAACATATCTCCTTTAAAGCTCTTTCAGTGAGCCCTAAGAGAGACCTGACAAAGACACGAAATATGCCAAGAATAAATCTTTAACTTAAATAAATCTTAAAATTAAATCCTATGATGACGATTTGTTTAATAGTAATGCATCATATTACCCTTTCCGTTGGCTTCACAGGTCCTTCCTTAGCTACCGTGAAGACCACACATTTATTTGATACCCAACAAATATTACCACTCCATAGTAATAAGCTTTAGCAATTCTAAATCTTCGATTTTTAATAATATTTGCCTCTATGAATCACTAGGAACAGTGGAGTGAAATAGGAAGTTGACAAATCTATCGGACTTAACTAGATATTTGTATGATAAAGGGATAATAAGGTTGGTAAGCATCACCAAGTGAAATATGATTCTTCATTATAAGTAATGTTTTATAATCAACCCCACAGATTGGCGCATGTCGATAAGGCTTGCCAAAGTATTGTCAGTACTTATACACTGTACCTTTTGTAAATACGCAACATTTTCTCACACCCGTTTTGTGGAGTAGTTTTAATGTGTGTTTTTGGCCTAAGCTACATGCCATTACCGTGAAGAGTACATGTACATTGTAACTAAGTCTGTTGTCAGTGTCACGACTTCGTCGGCCTGATCGCAGCCTTATGTCATTAAAATAAAACCTACAGAAACGCTAACCCCGTCAATTTTTCACTCAAAGCATCAATCTGTTGTGTTACTGTTCATGTCATTGCATTTGTTAGTATTGAAAAAATATCAATTAAATCGTTTTCCCTCGGAACTATTTTGCTGCCGTTCGCGTTGTCCATGACACTCAAGTGCCGCTTATTGCTGTCATTACATTGTAATATGGCTGTTCAATTGTACTCGTATTCGCTGTTCAATAGAAAAAAAAAAAAAAAAAACGAAAAAAAGTTAACATAATTCTAATTCAAACACAAAACCGACATAGAAATCTGTATTTAATGTAGACATATTACTACCGAAAGTTCGCCAAATAATGTTTTATATTGTCAGTGTGAGAAACTGGTAAATGGAACACCAGTCTGTCAGAATTTACATATATTGACAATAAATACAATCTATACAAAATACAATAAATGGTTAAGAAAAAGTCGCTCTCTTACACTTGATTCAAGTATCGATCAGCATCGCACCGGAAGGAAACAGAGGTCAAAGGTGACATCTGAGTTCGTCCGTTATCACTGAGTAAATTAAAATATCAGTGTAACTGTGTGGGTAGATAGAGAGTACACTAATTACAGATTACCTACATTACACGCTTACCGAACAGTTATTTCCTATTCTCGTGAAAAGACGATGTTTAATGCCTTTGCACTTCATTGGTAACCGTAGACTCAATACCGCTTGTACTTTATGTAAGGTGCTTGGTACTTTAGCCTTGGTCGTATTATAATAATCCCCGACAAATCAACACTCTAATGGAGCACCGTAGCCGATAAAGATATTGCAATGTTTGAATCTAGTGTAAAAATGTCGCCTAGTAATAACACTGAACCCTAGATATCAGAATAGTGCGATAGTCTGTCGGAGCATGTTATCCGGAATCACAAAACCGTTGATGAGCGCTGCATTGCTATTTACTGTATGATACTTTAAAATGTTTTTTTTTCTGAATACCTTGATCGGTACGACGATATAAGTGCTAGATCATGCTTCTGATTACACGTACTGTTCATATTTATCTATACCTTTTTCTTTTAGAACAGAGACTGATCAATGCTGTGGGTGGTATTATCAAACCGAGGAATATCTGATATCTACACGCGGTCCTGATCAGGTTGCCATTTTGTCTGACGTCACAAGCAGCCGTGTGGTTCCAACAGTGAATAACGTCACGAAAAAACCGTCACGTTCATCCAGCCAAGAGCATGCGTAGAAGTGTGTCCATCACCAATCACTTGATGATATTGGTACAATAAGTCCATATAATGTGATTTGGCGCGACAGTATACATTTTTATTAACTGAATAATTGCCAAGTTTTCCATCAAACATTAGTCTGTGCCTAAGGTCGATGGCAAAGACCCATACTGGCGTATAATGCATGATCAAAGTAAAAAGTCACTGGGGCGTTGTTTGTAGGCCGACGATAAACAAGATAGCAAGCTCTTATTATACAGGCAACTTTTATTAATTACATTAATTTCAATATAAATGACAGACGGTTCCTCCAGGGTACCATTAGATGTTATCACTATAGTTTATAGATCCACTGCGGAAAACGAAGATGATTGTTCAATTGGTGTCTACTCTGCACTGAAGTCACAGTTAATAAGCAAGCCGCGATTATGGTGTGACAAACACCATGGTGCACTGTTCCTATCTTACGATTTGCATCTCTTTCAGTTGATTAACTTTGCACACTCTATTTTCACCTTGGCGAACGGACTTGCTGGCTGACTACGTGGGTTTTATCCAGGTACATGTACATATGTACTTCAGTTTACGTTGAAATTACTTGTGTAACAATTGTTGTAAAATTAAGTTTTTAATTAATGAACGTGTAGTTGCTTGATCAACAAGATTTCGTCCTCCCCTGCACGATACACATTGTACCATCACTTTCGGAATAAATTCACATCATTTAAAGTGACATCACGGTAAAGTGATTCATTTTTATTATATGATAATATATATTATATTATATATGAGGGATTCGAAAGAAATATGCTCTGTAAATTCAATTTTTGTTTAAACTTGTTTTATTATTGCATCTATATATCAAGTGTATTACCTTATGAACAATGAAAGTTCATTTTCACTGAACTATGCACATGAAGAGGATAATTGATAATTATAAAAAGGAAATCCTTATCTATTGATCAACAGTCTGGATATGTAATTTTTTGTGTTAATTATGATAACACATACGCAATGAAGACCTTCACCTGTAAACAAAAATGGCTTTCCACCTGAATCGCTCGCGGCAATGTTGTCTATTAATGTCAATTATTTCATAATTCTGAATTTACTTTTAGTAATCAAATAACAGTTGCCACACCCAAAACAAATTCCGGTCCGAACAACTGTCACTGTCATTTCTGCCCGCCATCATGTGTTCGTGATTACAAAATAAACTGTCTCGTTTTCAAAACTAGGACATCAAGTTATTAGAGGTAGATTTAAGGGGTTTTCCGGAATATAGACGTGGTTAAGCTAGACATTGAACAATGATTGTGAATATTGGATAGAAATGTAAATTGGAATGAAAAACATTTACAATCAATAACATAATTTATGTATTACCGCGATGTCCCTTTAAGTGCTTGTGTCTTATATATACATTGTAGGTCTCGCATAATTCGACGTGGAAGTGTCAAATAATAGCTTTTTTCAATACAACATCGTCTGAAAGTAAATGTTAGGGCTGTGAGTAGCAACAGAACATATTGGTCAGGCTAAAAGGGCATCAACATAAACCACATTTTAAGGATTGATTGTCCAGTTTGTTACTTAGATGGACTGATGACGTCAAGTGAACCTCGTGTAAATTAATTAAATTACAGTGCACTTCATCAGTCTACCCAAGCAACACAATAGAAAAATAATCCATCTATTTACGTTAAACTTTCTTTCAATTGACCATGCAGTACAATATAGTATCATTTCGAAACATTGTTTCAGTTATCACAAATGTATGCACAAAACCAGACCAGCTGCTGGTTAAATTTATTTCGTCACCTGGCAGCATAAACAGTTTCAAAAGGCGATTTAATTTTTATCAAATGGATATACTCAAATAAGGCATTTCAAAATTTTAGTTTTCTTTGCAATGGATAGGACATAGTTATTTTAAATTTCTGAACAACTTTCGAAAGTGCTCGTTAGGATGGGTTTTATGTCACAACAGTAGCAACACTATGAGTGCTCACCTCTCGCGAACGTCATGAAGTTGTAGAAAGTCCCGTTTTGGAACTGAAAGCCAATGATAAAAGTGGAAATTTAGCGTAGCCAACAAGCTTAAACAAAATGATATGGATGCTGACATGAACAGCTGATTCATTAGCTAAGAGCTTTGGGGGGTTTACTTCAGTGACATGGGGTGGGGATCTAGCCAGAGTCGTGACACTGACAGCAGAATTTACGGTAGGTAAACTCGGAAGTTCATGTAGTCTAATCCAGATTCTGCACTCGACGATCTGTCAAACAAAAACGTTTGTAGCCTTGAAGAGATACCATATTTATCTGATCATTCACAAACAATATTCAATATCGTGATAATGAAATCCGCCTGACTGTGCAGATCACATTTCACATGAAATTTGAACCGTAGACATATATATGTATATCAGAAAGATAATTGGTGACGAGATAATACTTTTGGGAATGTCAGTGTTTTTTTTCAAATAACGATTTCAAAAAAAAATACCTGCAATATACTGATATTTTCGTTAGAAAATGGCAGTTGTTTCACGTGTGAAGACATATACAGTCGACATGTATAGAAATTTTACGAAATTGGCACTACTTTATCATTTTGCTCGGAACGAAAGCACGCGGTTCTCTTACTTTATCAGGGACTAAGGTGATGTATCGTTTGACTCTTCTATATCTATCTATAAAATTGTATTTAATACAAGCAAATTCAATTGTATGTCTTCTGAAAGATCTTCAAAGCTAAGTGAACCGCAAATGTATAGAAGATATCAGTTGGTTTCCATTTAATATAACATATATTCCACTGGTCTGACAGAAGATCTGTATTTGTCACGTAATAAATCCTGTACCAGACTGATAAAGACAGTTACGTCATAAATCCTGCACCAGACTGATAAAGACAGTTACGTCATAAACCCTATACAGATTGATAAAGACAGTTACGTCTTAAACCCTGTACAGACTGATAAAGACAGTTACGTCATAAACCCTGTACCAGACTGATAAAGACAGTTACGTCGTAAACCCTGTACCAGACTGATAAAGACAGTTACGTCATAAATCCTGTACCAGACTGATAAAGACAGTTACGTCATAAATCCTGTACCAGACTGATAAAGACAGTTACGTCATAAATCCTGTACCAGACTGATAAAGACAGTTACGTCATAAACCCTGTACCAGACTGATAAAGACAGTTACGTCACAAATCCTGTACCAGACTGATAAAGACAGTTACGTCATAAACCCTGTACCAGACTGATAAAGACAGTTACGTCATAAATCCTGAAACAGACTGATAAAGACAGTTACGTCGTAAACCCTATACCAGACTGATAAAGACCGTTACGTCTTAAACCCTGTACCAGACTGATAAAGACAGTTACGTCATAAATCCTGCTACAGACTGATAAAGACAGTTACGTCGCAAATCCTGTACCAGACTGATAAAGACAGTTACGTCATAAACCCTGTACCAGACTGATAAAGACAGTTACGTCATAAATCCTGCTACAGACTGATAATGACAGTAACGTCATAAACCCTATACCAGACTGATAAAGAGTTACGTCATAAATCCTGTATCAACAAAGAAAAATAGGAATTATCGACATATTTGAAGAATCCTAACTCAAACTCAAACTCAAAATTCAATGAAACTATGGTAAAATGTGAAGCAAATGATTTGCAAGGAGACAAATGAAAAAAAGTGTGTGTGTGTATGGAAGGGGGCGGGGTGTGTGGAAGGGGGTGGGTAGAAGGGGGTGGGGATGTGTGGAAGGGGGTGAGGGTGGGTGGGTTTGTATTTTGTTTCAAGATCGATTCCAACTATTACATATGTAAATTGCTGTCACTCCAAATACGTTGTGCCGTGTCCTTAATGATAGCAAGTTAAATAATAACTAAAGCGGGCATGCCCACTCACTCCTGTCTGGATGGCGAATGATAACAAATGATAAGGCAATTACTTCTCTGTAGTCATTCGATTTGACTTCACAAATATTTCCTTGTTATTTTGAAGTTTTGCCTACATTTGCAGTTTCAAGTTTCTCTCGTCAGAACTTCATTTAAGATTCATATTCCCGAATAGGCACTGCCATGCACGCTTCCTATATTATTGTAAGTGCAGTGCCTATTCGGGAGTTAGAATTAAAATCCTGAGTAGCCAAAGTGCAATCTTCATTTTTCAATTGTTTTCAAAAGGAATAAAAAATAATTTCACCTAACTACAAACATTGATCAATAATTAAAAATATACCGTTTAACACAGGAATCTGGATATGATAGTTATTAAGCAAAAGCATACCTTGGACGAAACAATCGTGCCAAGGGTAAAAACTCACCACGAGAAAGGGGGTTCAAATGAAAGACTCTTGATGCGCATTTTTCGCCATGTCATTGACTTTTTGGTGTAGCCTTTCGTCATGTCAAAGTTGACTCTTGGTGTACGCGTTTGCCATGTAAATGTTGAATTTTGTGTTATGTTCCTTCACCCCACGACATAAAAAGTAGCGCTAAAATTTAGAGGTTATGTCGGTTAACGGATCTGTTTCATCCATTAGCATCGCGAAATTTAATTACCTGAACAAATATGGCTGTGTGCGTGTAAAGAGAGAGGAAATGGGATCATTCAATCAGTAGTGTTGTTGTATATAAAGACGAGTTATATGACGGGAGACCTTCATTACACAGTTATTGCACCATTGCTGTACATTAACACAGTGAACGTAGTCTGTTAAGTAAATGGGTAAAAATGTTACACATGTGAAAAGGGTTTACAATAATGTAGGTAACATACTGGAGATACAGACATTGCAAATATTCAGTTCCAATCCGAGTAGCTGAAACACTAAGATATAACAGACAAGCAACATATGGAACTTCAACATTTACCTTTTTATTTGTGTCGTGTAAAGATTAATTATCGATGCAGCCTTGTGTTGTGTAAAGATTGAATCTTGATGCAGTCTTGTGTCGTGTAAAGGTTAATTCTCGATGCAGTCTTGTGTCGTGTAAAGGTTGAATCTCGATGCAGCCTTGTGTCGTGTAAAGGTTGATTCTCGATGCAGCCTTGTGTCGTGTAAAGGTTAATTCTCGATGCAGTCTTGTGTCGTGTAAAGGTTGATTCTCGATGCAGTCTTGTGTCGTGCAAAGGTTGATTCTTGATGCAGCCTTGTGTCGTGTAAAGGTTGATTCTCGATGCAGCCTTGTGTCGTGTAACGGTTGATTCTCGATGCAGTTTTGTGTCGCGTAAAGATTAATTCTCGATACAGCATTGTGTCGTGTAACGGTAAATTCTCGATGCAGTCTTGTGTCGTGTAAAGATTGAATCTCGATGCAGTCTTGTGTCGTGTAAAGATTGAATCTCGATGCAGCCTTGTGTCGTGTAAAGGTTGATTCTCAATGCAGCCTTGTGTCGTGTAAAGGTTGATTCTCGATGCAGCCTTGTGTCGTGTAAAGGTTAATTCTCGATGCAGCCTTGTGTCGTGTAAAGGTTAATTCTCGATGCAGCCTTGTGTCGTGTAAAGGTTGATTCTCGATGCAGCCTTGTGTCGGGTAAAGATTAATTCTCGATGCAGCATTGTGTCGTGTAACGGTAAATTCTCGATGCAGCATTGCGTCTTTTAAAAGTTGATTTCGATACAGCCTTGTATCGTGAAAAGGTTGACTCTCGATTAAACCTTTTTTATGAAGCCTTGTGTCGTGTAAAGGTTAACTCTCGATGTAGCCTTGTATCGTGAAAAGGTTGACTCTCGATTAAACCTTTTTTATGAAGCCTTGTGTCGTGTAAAGGTTAATTCTCGATGGAGCCTTGTGTCAAGTATAGGTTGATTCTTGACGAAAACAAAATGGCCTGTAAAGGTTGGTTTGTGATGCAGCCTTGCGTCTTGTAAATGCTTATTCTCGATGCAGCCTCGCGTCGTTTAAAGGTTGATTCTCGATGCAGCCTTGTCTCGTGAAAACGTTGATTCTCGATGTAGCCTTTCGTCATATAAAGAATGGATTTGGATGCAGCCTTGTGCCGTGCAAAGGCGGATTCGCCATGTAGCCTTGTGCCTGATGTTTTCAAGTGCCAACTTGGCGCACTTTCTCCGTGCTACGCGTCAGTATAGGGAAATAAAGCGTTTTATCAACCTTGATTAGCGCTAAAATTTAGAGGTTATGTCGGTTAACGGAGCTGTTTCATCCATTAGCATCGCGCAACTTAATTACCTGAACAAATATGGCTGTGTGCGTGTAAAGAGAGCGGAAATGGAATCATTTATTCAGTGGTGTTGTTTAAAAGGACGAGTTCTATGACGAGAGACCTTATTAGATCGTTATTGAACAATTGTTATACGTTAACACAGTGAACGTAGTTTGTTTAGAGAAAGAGTTAAAATAAATGACTTCAGATGTTAAATTAGCAAACAAAGAAAATAATCAGATCCGCCAAAAATATTTTCATGTTAACGATCCATCTTACTGTTAATCGCACGTACAAGACTCCACGATACCAGGGCGTTCAATTCTTTGGGAGCTGTTTTCTGTTTCAATTATAAATCAATAAATCAATACAATCATAAACATGTTATTAGCGATATCGAGCCTTCCAGATTATTCCATATCCGTGTTGACTATTGTCGGGACTGTAATGAAACTTCAAGGGAAAAATAAAACACAAATATGAAGAGGATCGCACGTCGTGCAAACGTTTGATGCGTGAATAATCAAACAGGAATTTCGATATGCTATCAACAGGGATGCAGATCTGAAATTGGAATGGGACTATTGCCTGGGACGTGAGCATCGTGCCCTTGGTTTATGGAACGTTTCCAAGACTTTTTGTAGCATATCCAATCTCCACATGCGGTTCCCAGATGTACAGTACATTGTTATACATTGTACAACTAATACTTTTTTGGCAATATAATGCAATCCGTGTTTTTTTCTTATAATTAAAAATTAACGTGGTTATATATGTACAATTTTAATTCAAAACATTGACACAGGGAGTATATATATGTATATATGTATTCAATATGTACAATTCTACTTCAAAACGTTGAATCAAGGAATATAACTTTATTTACAATTCTGATTCAAAACAAAACAATGAAACAATCATGCAATATCATATTTTATTTTATACTGTAATCATGCAAATCGAATGGCAGATTTCTATCATGGTATTGGTGAAAACATTGTGTTATTTTACGACGAGCTCGAGTAATTCAATTTTCAAGTTAGTCTTGAAAAGTATGTCTATCACTATTTATGGCAAATCAGGTTCTGAAGGTATTTCACAGAAAACCAAATTTTAAACTAAACTGTAAAATTTAAAAAGCCTTGTTCTGTTTTAAAAATATTAATAAAAACAAACAAACAAAACGGAACTATAAACCAGATCCTAGATCCAATAAATAGATGGAATATCCATGAAACATCTCTTTATCACAAATGTTATATATCGTTAATTGTCACTTGGTTTGTAATTGTTAGTGATGGTGGCGATAAAAATGATGGAACCAAAATGCTTTGATAAATGTGTTGTCCACAATCTATTAATGATTATGTGGAAATTATGTACCTGTATCAATTTTTCCATGGAGAAAGTATAATAGGTCTATTATCATATCTTAACATTTTATCACATCCTGGATACAATAACAGGTTGTAGGTTAACTGAGCATTTTGTTCGTCATACGTCATCTGTTCACTTTTCACATTTTTTCTTCTTCTCAAGAACCGCTGAGCCGATTCAAACAAAAAGTGGACACTGATGTATTCCGCATCCTCTGGGGTTTACAGTGTGGGGCAAAGACAGTGAACCATGGTATTTTAGATATCTCTCTTAGAGACAAATCCTATCTTTATCATGTACTTAATATGGATGTCATTTAAAAAGTAGATCGGGTAAAATATTTGTGGTCTCTTGTACCATTTAGTCCCAACGGATGGAGGATTTTGTAGACGAAACCAAAATACTGAAACAGCAATTAAATTCCGACTCGTTTGAAAACCGTCAACTTTTTTTAGATTTTGTTCGTTAAGACATCTGGTCAGACGTCATCAACACTTTTCTCTAACATTTTCAACTTTTTGTACATGTCACAAATATCAGTGCAGGAAAACGATGTGTGTATTGTAGTTTCAAAGTCACGTGATCAAAGCTCAAAGACACATAGAAGTAGTAAACTGCCAAGTTTCTTTGAATCCTTGACCTTTAACTAAATTAAGCAAATCATAAACATGTTTTTTATCGGACAAAACACCACATTGTTAACCATCACCTTTGTCTGAGTATCACATGCTTGTTATGTTTGAAGGTTCCAATTATAGGCTTAGGGAAGCAGCCCTTACTGAGCAAAAAATACCTGTAGACGTTGAACTCTCTGTCTTCTTTTGGTGTTATCAAAGATCACAAAAAAAAATCTTGTTTTTGCCACCAAACATTCTTCATTAATTAGTTTTAACTAATAATTATACAATTGCCTCCTTCATCACTTGCTGTGAATGTGTAATACGAGCGCAAGGACAAATCAATATCAAAGATTGCCTGCCACTAACCTGTCCTAAGATTGCAAGGGATCAACAACAAGTTGCAGTTATTAGGAAAATCCCCTTTTTCATTGGATTGTGGATAGGGATACATTTACACTTAACTTACTGTACATTCTTTTTATGAGGAATAAATAAATGTTTATACAAGAAGAAAAAAATGAAAAATGAAAAAAATACAACAAAGCCTGGCATTCAAGTACCGACAAGGTGTAAATGAAGTATGCAAGGAGTATGCAGTGTTTGCAGATATTTAACAAGTCATTAGTAAGTGTAATTAGGGATTATCGATACAGGAACTTAATTTGACTGGACTTCTACATTTTCCAAAGATCGTTCAGGTATAATTCAACAAATAAAGTCTATTATACATTTAACTGACAACAAATAAACAGTTTTCGAAATTACCTGAATTTCTTGTCTTCCGACATGTCGGTGTTTTCTTTGTTGTTTTCAGCCCGCGATATTTACTCATTCTGTTTGTCAGGATATTCACGCTTTTCTTTTCTCATTCCTTTGAACTTGTGTCCAATCTTCTCGTTGCTGTTTCGGTAAGTACACATTAAACCAACAGAATACACGAATATCCATTATAACGAATAAACGAGAAATAACTTTATATGTTTTACTTTCCTTGTGCGTTTACAGGTAAAACATAGCGCTGCCGGTACATCGTGCAGATCTCTTTGCGGAGAAATTATCTTTCGATTTCGCTTGAAAAATGAATTTTTCATTTTCATAGTCGATGACCTTTAAATGCTCTAAAAAGGATGAGCATTATTGTATAGGAAATATATACTAGTACATTGTGATATTTTTCTTAAAATCAATGTGAAGATCCACTTAAGATATAACATCAAGATTCTTCAGCTTTCTATATATAAAGTGTCAGAGTAGAAAAACAGCATTTGAAAACGATGGGCAAAGCCATGTGTGTCATAGCCATTGTGTTCTTGAAATGGTGTGACCGAAGGCTAAATGTAGTTATACATGTCAAATGAAAATATTATTCCAGTCTGTCACATGTTTTAGAAGTCCATATATGAGTGAAAAATTCGAACTCACCGAAAGCACCACTTCGTGTGATTTTGTTTCAGTGTGTTATCAGTAACTTAAAACTCGCTTGGAAATCACTCTACATGTTTACTAGGGAAACTCGATTTTATTACCAGTTAACTTTCACACTTCGGGGGCAGGCCTTTTTTTATTACCGCTCCCCATTCGTCCCATAAGAAATTAGATTCCTCAAGAAGTAGATGGTTTCTTCTAAAAAATATTTGGTGTATTTTTGAAAATGTAAATTCTCTTGCATGCAGATGACACTGTAATTCTATCTGAATCTGCTAAAGTTTTACAGACAGCTATAAATATTTCTAATGATCTGGAAGTTGAATATTACTAAAAAAAAAAAAAAAAAGATAAAATAAAATTATGATAGGAAACAAGCTAGATTTACATTTTCTGATAAACAACTTGAAATTGTTGACTCATATCATTTAACTACAATGGTAACTTATGTAAGGCAAGGAAAAAAAACACAAAACAAACACAAAAACCCGTTTTACTTGTTATAAGAAAATTACCTACCAGTCGATTTACAACTGTAATTATTTGATATCTCCTATATTACTGTACTGATCAGAAATTCCACGAGAAGATAGATTTGCAGTTTATTTACCGAGGAAGTAGATGGCTAATTGCATTGTCTATTTAAATGTAATAATCCAATTGTAAAGACAACAACACTAATTAACTTTAATTGATACAGTATTGCAATTCAAAATATTCCTTAATATAATCATTGTACAGAAAATATCAAAATATACGTTATAATTAGCACGTTTCTAAACAGTCATCATTATCAGCCAAATCCAAAGTGATCGAAAGACACTGGACGATTGTCCCTTGTTTTAAACTTCAAGTGTCAATTCTATTTTCATAAATAAGAAGTTTAAGAGACACACGGAGTTCAATTTTCTATTTGAAAGATACATTGACATTTCAAACTCTACAATTAATAGATCTAGAATCCATAACGTAACGGTAGCACAGTGGTAAGATACCTGCTCTCCGCTGCAAAGTTCTTGAATCAAATGCTTCTGTCGGGCTTTTTCTTTCATTCAAGGGAGATCACATGGTATTTTTCAATATGAAACAACTAAATCGTTGTTTGCTTGAGATGTCAGGAAACAAAGTTTAAATATCAATCTAATAATTCTTACATCGTCTCCAATAACCACTTTATGTTCATATTTAGCCTTTGTTTTATTGAAT
Organism: Ylistrum balloti; assembly: GCF_031769215.1. Classification (NCBI taxonomy): domain Eukaryota; kingdom Metazoa; phylum Mollusca; class Bivalvia; order Pectinida; family Pectinidae; genus Ylistrum; species Ylistrum balloti. Next base: position 130,148 of record NW_026782102.1, on the reverse strand, counting down.
TTGAATATGTATTATGATTATATTAACATGTTGGTATCTTCTTGCTGTTTTCGAATTCAACCAACTCTCAAAGGATCTAAATCGATAGTACCTGAGTCAAGCCAATTTGATGACGTCAAAATCACAGTACTGCGTGAAATAATCGGATTTTCTAATGACAAGTGCCGACATTTAGTAGAAACCTTTCCATAAGAAGGCCAGATCTTGCAATATTTACGTTGAGTGAGATCTAGATATAGAACTGGTATATTGTCTTGATGGAGCTGATGGTATTGCTGTTTCAGGTCACCGATCAAACCCGCCTTTTGCCAAAGAAGCCCGCAGTGATTCATTCAGCTTGTGAAAGAAAATAACGTTTCTGTATTTGATGGGAAAATTTCACATCTATAATCAATATATGTCCAAATGAATAAAAATTCGTTTCTCAACATAGATCTCTATAACCAACCTGGTACATATCGGTCAACACTTATACAAGCATCGCTTTTGAGCTGAAACATTCTCAACTTCTAATTCAATATTAAATTTTGACGTACACCAGAATGATAAAAAATGAAGTAATAAGTATACTATTTATATATTTTCACACCTCATGCTCGCTACAAATATTGGTGATATGTCCAGTTATGTAAGACAGTAAATGAAGGGCGGAAACACTATGGATCACACCAAGGTCGTGGTACAATGTAATATAGAATTCGTTGATGTAGACCAATCTACATGAATATATGAAATCAATAAGACAATATTATCACAAAAAAATCTTTCCTAGATTGCTATTTTGTGTGAGAAAAGTGGGCTGGCGTTGATGATATAACACTATACACGATGCAAATTGTTCGCTAGAGGGAGGAGTGGTTCTGTGATATACAATATGCATCCAGATTATATGCTTGCCATCCCCGAGGTATTTCACATGTAGGTCAAAATTGTTGCGTGTGATTTACATAAGTATCGCATGATTGTATTTGCTGATGCTTTTACGAGGTTACGAGGTCAAAGCAGATCCAATTCACATGTAGTTTATATTGCATGTGTGGCACAAATTCTTCCTGGACGATAAATCCTGTCTCTCTCCAAATCATATCGCCGAATAATGAGTCAAACCAGGATGTAAGTATCATACTTACGGTTATAGTTTCTCAGGGGAAAGCACGAAAGACAATATGTGTTACAACAATAGATGATAAAATCTTACTGTGTTATCTGTCTACTTATGCCTAGTAGTAACGGACACTAAAATACTCAGAAACATGATCTTAAGTATCACTATCGTACAGAAATGTATATATTTACCAACAGTTTACATAAAAAAGGACTAAGAACAGAGATGGTATCGAGCTATCGATGAAATACTCGGTCCCGCCTCAGTACCTCTACTGAGTCTTTGTTTCAGGCAACCCCCTCTAAGTAATACAAACAATATCCGAGAAAGGAGCAATCATGCTAATGGTTCCGATATTAATCCTTGTGATTTATACTGCTAGATTCGTGTGAAAGGTTATACAGTAACACTGAAGCGAGTGACTGATGAAGAAGAGTCTATGGTGTTCTTTAATTGTAATCCTTTTAGATATATACGATGGACATCATCAATATGTCGAATAGTTAAATTAAAAGAAAATGGAAAAGTCCTTTTGAACTATTTTGATAGACTGTTCGAGTCATCATTGTTTTGATCTTCTGTATCTCACTCAAGTCTGTATAGACGGTCCTATTCACTTGTGTGTCCTTTGTACACTCTTTAACATGTGGTGGACTCCAAGTCGTAACCTGCATGTCATGTATTGATACATTCGAATAGTGGCATGGTTCAGGATATAAACGTGTACTTAACGCTGCACTGAGCTTATCAGATACATGATCATTATTACACGTATATCCGTTGAATGATGGCGTTACTGTGTCTTCCAATTTGTTTTCTTTCCTTTCGACCAATTTTGGTTTCCCTTCGTCGTCTGAAACGTATCAAAGTTTATGCTCTGAACAATACTGACGAGTATTAAAAGGTGCCCTTCACTTAAGTGTCTTTTGTACAATCCGTGAAGACCATAAGAATATTCAAATATGGTATTTCATTTAGACCAGTTTATTTATATCTTTGGCCTAGAAGGAGTAAAATTTCGTAGGCGAACTTATATATATTTACTTGGAGGTTTATCGTTGTGAAGCCTGTGTGATAAATGGTTTACATTTTTATACGTATCGGTACTGTATTTTAGGTTTGAAATTCTGAAATGAATAATCCGTGTACCTACATTTATTCGCGAGTATGCCGGACTGTTTCGCTGTTGTTGACTTTTTTCTCAACTGAGGACGAGATGTTATCTTCTGAAATTGTTGTAGCGGTTGTAGTCATGAGGCAGCGACACTTTCCCTACCAGAACATATCGTCTTATTTGTCTTGCACCTTTTTTCAAGAAGCTTACTGTATTGTATTTTAAATGAATAATTTGCCCTCATTTCATCGATTTTGAATTTAAATTAGGATTTTGTAATATTTCTTATTTTGTTAATGAAGGTGTATTGTAGTGCATGTAGTGAACATCAGTGACATTTGAATGTTTAACGTGATATCTGTCTACATTATAAACCGAGCTTGTTCCGTTAATAAAATTTTCTTCATAGCATCAATAGCAATCCGTTGATCAATTAATTTGGTTCAAATCTGTTGGAATAGCAGGCCATCAATTCATAAAGGTTTATCGACATTCATCCCTGATGTGGGAGTAAAGCATAGGCTTTAGTAAATAATACATCTGGTAGAGAATGCCCACATTACACTTGCATTCACCGCTGTTAAAATGGCATCGATTGGAAACGAAATCGTATAAAAACTGTCAACACGATTCAGTCTTTAAAAGCGTACAATGTGTGTACCAGAGGGCTCTATACGAAGCTTGTTACAGCAAAGTGTGAGTATACCACATTGGCCACTGTGTTGTAGAGGCCCAAAACGGGCAGACAAAAATGTTTTTACAAGTTTTAATCCATATTTTTGTGTTATTGTTTATCATTATTTTCATAAGCCAAATTAAACACTTGCACTTATCTGAAATATCATACGTAGCCTCCTTACCGCCTTTATCATAATAAAACCTATAACATTCATGTAAATTGTTGCTGCATGCAATTACACGTATACAATTTAGATTTTGATTCAATGTCCATCAACACCTTTTCTGCCATATAGCTATCCAACATTACAATTCTCAGTATGTACAAGCATTTCTCACATTAGAAAAAAACAACACCAATGTCGATAATGCTTCTGCAGTTTTAACGAGAAAACTCTCGCGCAATGACGTCATTCGATGGATTTGTCACGTTAACCATGATTTAGCACGCAATGGTATTAGTCAAAACTAAACAGTGATTGTGTTTGCATAATTAACTACCTGGCAGCAGATACATGTACTACAAGACATCGAATATGGAATAAAAGCCTTAATCCCCATAGGGATGTATATCGCTATAAATTTGTAGCGAACACATGTACGAAAGAGTTGTTTTTATAGAAAAGAGTCCAGCAGAGAACTGAACATTACCATGTTCTTCATACATATCATATATAGCTTTAAAACAAACAGAGCTATGCTATTTTCATATTGCCAAAAGAAGCTAAGCATTTTGCCCACGTAAATGATAGGAATTTACCAGCCCAGCCTACGGTGAACACAAAAGATCACTCGATACCTTGTCATCAAACCCAAGAATAAAATATCAGTAGGCAGGCAGCATTGTATAACAAATATTGCAGTGTTTAAATTCGAAGGTAAGAATAGCATGGCTCCCAATACACATAAAAAAGAATGCAAAATTTATGTACACATAGCGTCAACATAAAGGGGTTTCAAATATCACAAGTAAAAAATACACCACAGAGCCATCTGTTCGTTTGTTAATAAACCGTACAGCTAAAGGTATATAGTACTACTCACGATAGATAATGGGCCACTTGACGTTCGAACGTGGAGAGAAAACATAGTCATCAAGAGAAGTACATTGTTTTTTGTATCTTGAAGTAGCTTTCTGTAAAACAAGTCGTTTCTGCCTTTCACGTCGTCCCGGAAAATCCCAGGGATGTAGTCAATGTATGTTACTATTTTTCCCCATTACAGACTGGATAATCATCTGTAGAAAACACCCAGAACCAATGATACTTACTGTGACAGCTTTGGCTCACTGTTAGGTTTGTTATTGCTTTACGTCATAAAAAAATCAGGGTCATTTAAGTACGTAGCAGGTTTGGGGGAATTGAGGATTGCAAGAGGTCCTGGAGGAAAACCATCGACTTTCGACTAGTACCTGGCGGTGGTGCCATTGAACGTTATATAGCAATATATATTAGTTGAATCGGCTTTCTTACTGAACAGACTTCGAATCATGAGTCGAGAGGAATGTTTAATGAATTTTCCTTCACTCGAAGCGCTGAATTTGCTTACAATGAAAGTCTAGCGAGGGATTTGTAAATTGGCTTGCATTAGAGTTAGACTAACAGCCATGATATGATATTATACAGGGAAGTTTATGCTGACAGGATGGGAGATTTAAGTAACATTCCTATGCTGAATTCACACTAGATTATAATTGGATATTGTTGTACAGGCGATACATTGTGATAATATTGGTCTGTCTTCCGATATCTCATCATCTTGTTTCTGCCAGCAATAAGCACAGTAATTCTCTATACATTTAACACACTCAACAGACACACTAATAGCTTAAAGTCAAACTGGTCTCTGGGGAGAGTACATATTGTATCTGCGTCATTCAAGTGAATGGAGCAGTAGGATTAATATTCCATTAACTGTGCATGGGAACGCCTCGGTGAACGTGATAAGGCCGATCTGTTGTTTAAAGCTTGATAAAGACGATAAGCACGACAAATTGTTTAAAGCTTGATAAGGACATTAGCACGACACATTATTTAAAGCTATATAAAGACAATAAGTCCGACCTGCTGTTCAATGCGAGATAATGACAATAAGCCTGATCCATTGTTTAATGCTTGATAAAAACAATAAGCCTAACCTGCTGTTCAATACCTGATGAAGACGTCTGGTCTTCTGTTCTACGTTTGATAAATATGTTAAGCTTTGACTATGTTCTATGCTTTTAATCTATATTAGATTCAAATATGGTAGTCCCGACCAGCATTTGTAGCCTAATAGACATGGTCTGGTGTTCTATATTTGTTAAAGATAATAGGCCCCCTTTATAAAGATAATTGGCCCGGCCTGCTACTTTAACCTTTATAAAGATAATAGGCCCGGCATGCTGCTCTACCCTTTATAAAGATAATAGGCCCGGCTTGCCGCTCTACCCTTTATAAAGATGATAGGCCCGGCCTACTACTCTATCCTTCATAAAGATAATAGGCCCGGCCTACTACTCTAGCATTTATAAAGATAATAGGCCCGGCATGCTGCTCTACCCTTTATAAAGATAATAGGCATGGCTTGCCGCTCTACCCTTAATCAAGATGATAGAACCGGCCTACTACTCTATCCTTTATAAAGATGATAGGCCCGGCCTACTACTCTATCCTTCATAAAGATAATAGGCCCGGCCTACTACTCTAGCATTTATAAAGATAATAGGCCCGGCATGCTGCTCTACCCTTTATAAAGATAATAGGCAGGGCTTGCCGCTCTACCCTTTATTAAGATGATAGAACCGGCCTACTACTCTATCCTTTATAAAGATAATAGGCCTGGCTTGCCGCTCTACCCTTTATAAAGATGATAGGCCCGGCCTACTACTCTATCCTTTATAAAGATGATAGGCCCGGCCTACTACTCTATCCTTTATAAAGATGATAGGCCCGGTCTACTACTCTATCCTTTATAAAGATGATAGGCCCGGCCTACTACTCTATCCTTTATAAAGATGATAGGCCCGGCCTACTACTTTATCCTTTATAAAGATAATAGGCCCGGCCTGCCGCTCTACCCTTTATAAAGATGATAGGCCCGGCTTGCCGCTCTACCCTTTATTAAGATGATAGAACCGGCCTACTACTCTATCCTTTATAAAGAAAATAGGCCCGGCCTGTTGCTCTGCCCTTTATGAAGACAATAGGCCCGGCCTGTTGCTCTGCCCTTTATGAAGACAATAGGCCCGGTCTGTTGCTCTGCCCTTTATAAAGATAATAGGCCCGGCCTGCCGCTCTACCCTTTATAAAGATGATAGGCCCGGCTTGCCGCTCTACCCTTTATTAAGATGATAGAACCGGCCTACTACTCTATCCTTTATAAAGAAAATAGGCCCGGCCTGTTGCTCTGCCCTTTATGAAGACAATAGGCCCGGCCTGTTGCTCTGCCCTTTATGAAGACAATAGGCACGGCCTGTTGCTCTGCCCTTTATGAAGACAATAGGCACGGCCTGTCGCTCTACCATTTATAAAGATGATAGGTTAGATCTGCTGCTGTGGTCTGTATATACAATATTTGAGCACTGTTGTAGTCTTGATTTATTGTGACTGCCTTATGTTCAAGCTTTGATGACCCTATCAGACAACAATGCATGCAAATTTGAAAACGCTACATTGCAAAATAAAAATAACATCAACAGCAAAACGTCGAACCAAATGTTTATTCGTGAGTCGAATCATTTGCCTTTGACTTTGGTTTGACAATGGAATTTTACAAATGTGTCATCGCCAGAAGTACCCGTGTAAGTGTGCTGAACATAGTATAACACGATAGATGATTCGAAACTACTTGGCCCCTAATGCTTGCAAATTCTGTTTCAGTTTTTTTTGCACCAAGACGAATCGTACTATGTACCTGAACCATAATATCTAAAGCCATCGCTTAGATTTGGATAGAGGACATTGTTCTGTGCGTTAAAGCGATAGATTGTACTGATATATAGCTCGCCAATCATAACGTTAGATACACTGCATGTTTTGGTGGAAACTGAAATTAATCACGGAGACAAATTACACGGGAAATGATTTATCAGTATTTAATTCCGTGGGTTCACACTAATAAATTAAACTAAATCGTAAATATTGTGTGGCCCAGAAGGGAACGAAATAAATCACTGCTTCAAAGCATATTCATCACAGACTAACAGAATGGTGGTAATGATGCTGGGAACTGTTGTTAAAAGCCTTCAATGTTTAGGAGCATGTATGGAAGCTGCATTTCCCTCGAGAGAGAGCGCACATATCGCTGTCCCCAAACAACACTTAAACTGGGGATTGATTTGTTCACAAAGCAGACAGTATTATATAAGGGTAATTCTTGGCTAGATTACAACCGAAACCGCAGATAGATAAAACTCGTGGGTATATGGGTACTGTCGATGACAGCGAGACTAGCGTCACTGACAATAACTAAATGTTATTTGAATATCACGTGGTCTACATCCCGGTGAATATTGATGATAGTTAGGGACATAATCTACAGGAGAGAGGTACGAGATGACGGATATGATTAAACAATGTGCTGTTTGGTGTATGGATAAATTAAGAGACGTTTTCACACTTTTGTTTAAAATATTAACAGGTATCAGTTCTCCTAAAGCTAGGTGTGTCATTACGCAATTGCTTCACTCATTAAGCAGAAAGGAAAGGTAATTCCAACAATCACATGCTTGCATATCTGATATATTATATCTATTTTTTATTCCTCAGTAATATTGTTTGGTTGGAGAAATGTTCATCTCTTATTGTCATAAAATACTGATAATATAATGGCCATGATCACATAACCATCACTGGCGAACAGAATTTTAAACCATGATACACAGACTACATATTGTATAACAAAAACAATTAAATCCTGCCAAACAAATTAAATCTGGAAAATCTGAAGTTCTATTTCCGTAAATTGTTTTCCATATTAGTTCGACCACGAACGATTGTGATACACTTATATTACGATTAATACAATTGCTGCAGCACCATAAATTATTTAGAAGATGGCGTGAAAATCCGGAAAATTATCAGGTCTATTTCGGTAAACTGTTTTTATTTAGTTCAATTAGGGAGGCTTGTAACACACTGATCTTTGAGTGATTTAATCATTTTAAATATAACTAACCTGCAAGAAGGCGTGAATTGCTTCTGAAACTAAATTCTACTCTTCAAACAGCTTAAAACTATTAACTAGTGGTCATGTATCGTTATTCAAATAACAGCAATTATCACAGAGTGAAAAAACTCCGACATGAAAAAATAATCCCAGAGAAGTAGACGTTACAGAATAATAGCATGTATGAAAATATCACCAACTGATCACTGTAATCAAATCATTGCCTGTTAATGATTGTCAATATATCAACATTAAGGCTATTATTTATCATTTCTGTGTAAGAGACTCCTTTATAACGTTCAATTGTATCATGATCGTTACATTCATTTATTGTTATGTGATATTTCCAGGTAAAGATTACAATGACAAGAGAATAACATGTTAACAAAATCAATCTCAACATTGTTTGAATAAGAGCAAAATACAGAAACTTTACAAGGATATACCGGAAAAAAATCAAAAGAAAACAAGACCAGGCGTCCTTAAAGGGTAACGATTTTTCGTTTCATTGACGACACCCGCTATGTGAATCTTGGTGAATCCAAATAAGTAATGTCACGTTCCTAATGAGAAAATGGTAATAAAAAATACAAAACGACAAGGCAAGCTAACGCATTTTATAATAACACCAAATTCATTTTCCCGATAGTATCGGGAGAGTAGGCTGACAACATCCCCAACAGACTTGCTCAGCCTGCACTTCTCGAATCCCGAGCTGGAAGTTGATCTATTAGCTGCCGACGTCTGTCACGGAAATAAAGAATCTTACGTCATTCTATATAATAATTTCACCAAGCATTAAGTAATATGGAAAATTCCAGACTACTTTCATCAATCTCATATGAAACGCAACAGAAGTAGATTACTTCATAACATTCAATCGAATAGATACATAATCTAGCTCGGCGATGTTCTCATTTTATAGCTTAATCTGTGGTATCAGCTTCAGCCAATCACTTTTAGTAGATGTTATTACACGTTTAGTTATAATACTGATAGCGCGGTACGTATACATTTCATGATGTATATAATACTATACAAAGCCACGAGAATTGCATTCTCTGAGAGGCGTACTTTTGTACCGTCAACGTTATGCAAGCCGGTACGTTACGATCAAGAAATGTAAATTCCCGTAGGGAAATCGAAATCAAAAGTGATCCCTGTGTTTTATATATAGAGATCGAGGATTGTAAGAGAGGTATACAACTTAACAGCACATTTCAATACAAACTTGAAATAAGATACAGCAGAGCCAACTTATGTATCAAATTGCATCATGCGACTGCTGTGTCCAACAGCTGTTGCGTCATTCGGAGGATTTATTTAAGAAGCGGAAGGTGTAAATTTTGAAACCTAGGGGGCGACCGAGGAAACAAAATTTTATCCAAAAAAAATGTTAAAACATTGATGGAGAGTTGCACTAACTCCAAAATTAAATATATTCCGCTATTATATATATCTCATGTGTATATTCTGAACCAAGCCACTATTCGAATGAATTAAAACGTGATTTGCATATATACCTTGGGGGCTGAATTCACCAGAAGTGTTCACTACTCGTAATTTCGAAGATTGTACAAAAGACACACTGGTGATCAGCATATTTCATTAGCAATTAGGTATCAGATAGTTTAGAGCCAAACTATGAAGTTAACATCATCTATGTAAGCAGCTAATGCTGTAGTGTCTGTCGTAACCTGGATTTCCTTCTCTAGTTTTTTATACACGATGGACATAATCAATACTTTTCCTGTTATTTAGAGACTAGACCTTATCAAAATATCTTAAGCGAAGTTGATGGACTTGGCAAGCGTTCTGTTTACGATGACTTCAGTTTTATTTAACAAATAACACTATCGATCATTTATAGTGATTTTTATTATGATAAGATGCATTTTACTTTCTGTCACGTATTGTCATTCAGCTGTTATTCTGTCTGTCGTACATTTATTTTTATTGTATATATACTCCATATTCCTTTGAAAATGTCCAATAACAAATATTTACCTGTCTGATTGAACTTTGGTGGTACGTGGTCCCACTATTATGTTTTGGTATTTGTTTCAGTGTATTATAAGAGGATACCTTTCTGGGATTCAGCACGTTTGCAGTTGCTGTTTTTCTCATTATATTGGACAACGCTGAAAACAGGTCGGTTTAGTCTGATCCTCAAGACTAGATAAAAGTTGTGCATTGGTCACCAAGCACTGGAGTAAACAGTTGCCCGGAAACAGGCTCGGATCACAGACATGTATATAGGTCAAACAGTAGGGTAGTATATCATGTATGAATTGACAGCACTGTGCCATCGAAACAAAAGGGTAAATATATTGATACTGATGGCTGGCATCTGTATGGTTTAATTTTCTACAGCATTGACAGTCGGATACTGAGTACTAGGGTCTGGAGGGAATGGTAGATGTACTGGTATTTTCCTGTTATTATAGAATGGTACCAGGGGAAAGAGACCTGATCACTGATACTCATCGGATAACAATACGTCATTGCTCTACATAATTGCCATTATATATGTCGGTCTTAATAGACCAAAACGATCGTCCAATAACGACAAGCAGAAGGAGGCAAGCAATGGTCATTAGTCATGTGAACTCTCTACTGTTACTGATAGAGCGCTATAGAGATAAAACATTTAGGTGACATATTACACGCACGAGTACATCAAATAGGGATAACACGTCTAAATTATTATTGAAGCCGTGAATTACAATGGCCCTTAACAAGATTAGTAAGTGAATGTCATTCTTAATCACACAGTACCACTTTGTGGTCAACTCGGTAACGTAAATTTACGCATATTACTTGAATTTTAACGTGGAGAATCGTCACACATTTTACAATAAAATGACCTTAAGTGACCGTTTTCGTTGGTACCATACATATTCTGCTTTAGAAAAAATACGGAATTTTCTACAAGTAAAGGTTTGTTGGTATAACTCGGGTTAGAGGTAGTTGACCTGGTTAGAAACGTGGTCGGTAAACGTCCATGCCTATTTCGAAAGAGAAATAAAAATAAACCAAGATTGAAAAAAAAATTGGACGGTAGCATAGACATAATGTTTATAACACCTCTTTGTGATGACGGCTTTTGTATCCGTTTCTAAAATTATCTACCATGCTTCCGGTACATTTAATATATTTGTATGAGGAAACTGCGGACATGCGTTATGGCTGAATTGATGAAAGCACTTATCAGAATGTTGTATGAGAAAGATACATTCAGATCGTATGATACCGTTTTCGGATATGAGTTAATACAATTACTATGCTGTTTCCGTACCAGCACATGCCACGTTTGAAGTCAATGGTACTTGTCATCGTCTACAGCTGTCTCATAACGATCTATTTTCATATGGTATTTTTTTTCGTTCTTGTTGGTAACTTACTTGCTTCTCAACCTGGCATTAACATAACGCATATTTCCCATAGACATTATGGATTGTCTTTATTGTGATGCCTTTTGTATTAAATAACGTCTAATGAGGGATTCAATTAAAAACAGATAATCTAGATATGTATACGCCGTTTGATTAAACAATAACGCCGACCATGATACCTGGACGTACGTTACATCGACAATTTCGTTCCTTTTCAATCAAGTTTTGGGTAAGATACATTCTTAATAAATTGTTACGATATTCGCCATTGTTCTATGTCACCTTTTCAATAATATATTTTCTTTTACAGAAGAGATAGATTGTAAGGATGTGAGATTTTGTGTTCTAGGATAATCTCAAACAGAGAAATGTCGAGGATCGGGTCTAGGCGCCACCATCCAGACTTTTTTAGATTACGAAAAAGTTGTTTTAAAGACTCTATCACAAGGGATTTTAATCAGTACACATATATAATTATGAGCAAGATTCAAACGTATGTCACGTATGTTTAGTAAGGACACAAATTCTTCAAGTAGCCAGATTTCGTCAACAAACTGACGATAATATTGACATTGCCTTATCAATGCCAATTTGTGATAATATCTTCATAACTCCAAGGTTCACACCCATCTGTTATAAAAATTGAACGATTCGAAGATCAATATCGATCTATGGAATTGTTATATGGTAACATGATAATCATGATAATTCAAAAGTGTGCTCTTATTTATAGTAAAGTTAGAAGTTTAATTATTCGTAGGTTCACATCAATTTATGATAGAATCATGAGTATTCAAAGGTTCACATCGATTAATGATAATGTAAGAACGATTCCATGGTTCATATCAACGTATGGTAACGTCATAAGGATTGGAAGGTTCACAACATTACTTTGTAAACTCATACATTTATGATATGGGATTGGTGAATGGAAATATTTATTGATACAAAGGATTAAGTACGTCTCCTTGACACCTGTCGAATCGTTGTAGGCAGTGGAGGTCCTACAATTCCTTTGAGAGTCATCAACTTGTTAGTGAAGATTCAAACGCCGCCTCAGGCTGGGAATGATACGGCATTTCTAAGCTGTTGTTGAGCAGAGAGTGACACCGAGTGGCTTTTATATGTGTCCTAAATGCCAGCATAAGAACCAGGCTTCATCAATTTCATACAAACATAGAGGAAAAGATAATAATAGTGTTACCTACTTGCCAAATTTTCAGAGATATGAAAATTACGAAATTGATTGAATCATCTATATTTAGATATTTCTGTAGGTCACTTAACGTTTAACAGTCGCCTTGTAGCCTTCAACATTAAGGCCTTTAGCGTCAAAGCCGAGTCTACTGTATATAACTTTAAATGTATATAAAAAGTTAATATTCATTTGTTTGTTTTCTATACAATCTTCTACAACACAGGACAAATATCGCTACGAAGGTCCAAAATGCATAGCAGCATGGAACTAGGCGTTCGTTTGACAGCCGCTAATTTTGGTTCGGTGTAAGTTCAATCTGTATGTTACGGATAAGGACATCAAAACGATTAATTCCAGAGCCATCCACCGCAATCGTCCCACATTTAAATCGAGGATCCTACTTTTCGAACAAGTATTCTCTCAATAAAGGTACTGCTGACAAAACGTATGTTTTTTACTATTAATATGACATACGTGATGCTCTTTTTCATCTGCTGAATTTGACAACGAATCATTTGTAAACACAACGCCCAGTAGTCCGGTGGCAATAACATCGCGGTCCGTACAAAGTGTTTTTGCTGTTTCTACATTTCTGCTCTTTCAAAATTTGTATGATGCCACTCTGTCATCCTTGGGCAATCCGAACAATATGCAAATGAAAGCCGCCATTACTGAAAATCTTGCTTTTATCAATTTCTCTGTAACAATGAATGGTATCGAAATCCTTTTGGTGTCTATCCCAATGTTTTGAGGGGTGAAGAATCAGAATAAGTCATTTCAGTGAAGAACGCAGCACCAATCCCTTTATGGTTAATATAGACATATTGAGGCGGCCATTACTGAAAATCTTGTTTTTGTCAATATCTCAATAATTAAACGTGGTATCAAAATAATTTTTGTGTTCATACCTATGTTCTTAGCGGTAAAGCATCTGATTAGGCCATTCCAGTATTGATCACAACTGTATTTTCTGCAAAGAATGGACAATCAACTTTAGTGTAAATGTGAATCGTCAAAGAACATTCTAATTACTTGTGTTGATGCATGTTGTCAATCACCAAACAAGTCAGAAATTTTTGTCACTGTCATTAACACATCGGGCGTGCTCATTCTCTGGTGGAGCAACACTGACGTCTGGTTGCACTGTTACTGGGGTCAAGCATCGGGTACGGTTGTCGCGTTCCCATCCAAACTGGACAGGATCCCATGCTGGAGGTCCTGAATCAAGAGCAGGCTTCCAAATGGCAGCTTGGATGTGCGCCCGCTTTACATTCTCTTTGAATGCCACTTGGGAAGGTGGAGATGACTGGATACTTTGTTACGTTTTTTCAGCCCATCCTTCTTGACAAGAACTCTCCCCGGGCCTCAGACACGTTCGACGTGACCGAGACTTTGACCCCGTAGCATGCAGTCATGAATACTGCTTCTCAGATAGTACATCCAATTTCTGCAGTGCTATACCGCTCTTGAGAACTTTGATGACTGTGATTTTTCCTATCCCGAAGCACTGAGGCGAAAATGTCATAATCTGAAAGGGCATGAGCGACTGGCAGTTGTAGGACTAAGTCTCCATATTCATTTGCAGTGGCCCCAACGTCTATAGTAGTTCGTCAAGCGCTCGGTCCTTCCATTGTAAGACAACAAGTCAAGTTCGATCTGGAGGGTTGTGAATCTAACGGTTATAGCATTTGTAACAATGTTTCCAATTAATGCGGCTGGTAAAGTGTGGTCAACTAAGTGGCACTGACACAGTCAAGGGCAATGTCCATATTGACTCTGACATGATACTTCTCTTCATAAACTAATGATTCCTTTACATCATGGGCAATCTGGTTGGCAATTTTTCCAGTCCAATCTCAACATCATCTTCATCACTGCTCGGCACTAACAAACTTGATCCTTTACTTCCAAATACAAGAAGACTAGCAATACCTGTGCCACTCAGCAGAAGATCCGAGCCAAAGTATTTTAACAACCTGGAGAATGCCTTCTCCGTCATTTGACTGGTATATGTCGTATAATTCGATGGAATTCCACACTCGCGATGATTTTGCTCTCAGTGCATTGACTGTCGTTTCAAAAGCCACATTCATCTCTTCTTGACTGCTACTAGATGCTGCAGAAGCTGACTTCACTGACCGAGATGAACAGGACTTCTTGTAACAGTCTGTGTGGTATCTACCATCGGCTGCATGCAGATCACTCACTGCCCCTGTCAAACGTGTCTCTACTTCGCGTCCTCAGTTGTCCTTACGAGATCTGCAGATATCTAGAAGGGCTTCCTCATCATTCTGCACCTCCTCACCACGGTCTGCTGTCCTACAAAGAACAACCCTTCTCCACCAATCTGGATGCTTTCGATCAATGTCGAAGCATTCCTCGCCACAGAATAGGCAATGCTGCCTGAAGTTGAAGGTTGTCGATCCGGACTGACGCAGACGTTTTACTGCAGATGTCTCTTCGGAACATTTGATGAACTGAGCTTATTTAAGTGCCTCTTGATGTGAGGTTTGGATGTATATGTAAATACACAGTCATTTGACAAAGGAAAGTCTAGCATTGAGATCATCATGGATAAAATCACATCTCCATTTTACTTGACTCCATGGTAGTCTGTATCCTATCATCGCTTGCTACGATAAGTTCCTTCTTGCTTCCATCTTCATTACAGAAGAAGCAACACCCTTCCATCTCTAAGCTCTGCCTTGAAGATATTTATTTTTGTTTTTCTTCCGATCAATATTTGCTGATCAATCACCGAAGGTGAAACAAAGAAGTCTGAACTCAACTACTCTAACAAATTCCTTCATACGATGTCCGAGTTCCACAAACCCTGTCAGCTTGGGTGACTCTGTACACGTGGTTGCGGTTCAACGTCTTATCTGAACAATGGTGCGGCACATGTGGACACAGTTTAACGTATCATCCGAACAATGGTGCTGCAGTCCGTCTGCTCTTTCACCTTCACATCAGTTTTTTTTTTCAGCTAATGTATACCTTGTCAGCTGAGGGAACTCTGTACACGTGGACGCGGTTCAACGTCTCATCCGAACGATGTTGCTGCGGTTCATCTGTTCCTTCCCTTTCATATCAGTTTAGGCGATTAACTATCAGAACAGTTTCTGATTAACATGGCCGTTACAGCTGAGATAATCAATGATGGATGTCCACATTTGCACATTTCGCGGAAAACCATTGTGTGGTTTTTAATGGAATTGCATAATCTGATTCCGTACCCCTCAAAACATGGGGTTGAATGTCCATATTTTTGTTCTTGATACCATGTGATCCTTACTGAAATAACTTAATCCGATTCTTTGTCCCTCATAACATGGGCGTAGACACCAAAATCGTTTTGACACCATTTATAGTTACTGGGATATTGATGAAAACAAGATTTTCAGTAATGGCGGACTTCATTTGCATATTGTACGAATTGCCCAATGATGACAGAGTGGCATCATCCAGATTCTAGAAGAGCACACTTCAGAGGAAAAGAAAAGGCAACAACACCTTGGTTTTGGCAACCGGTCTACAACAGCGTTTCGATAAGGTTTCGTAGGAACTCCATTCAGTCACTTAAACAGGAGGTAATACACATATGGAAAAAATAAAATAAGTTTATAAAGATAATGCTGTTGTGGAGGCTGAATAAAATTTAGCTTAATTATTGACGGAATTAAACTGTTTAGACTCATAAGTTGGCTATGGTCTACAAACTTATCTACTATTCTGATCGGCATATTATAGAAGATCAGTGGTGCATATTCGGTCGCTTCCTTTTTGAACACATTATATTCATTCCACTAGTAAATAATGCCTTCAGTTGCAGTATTAAAAGCTATCGATGACTCTGGCAGTAAGATACTTATTATAAAGACTAAACCAGTAAACTAAATGAGTTTCATTCAAATTTAGACTTTATTTAAATTTAGACTCTGTAAAACACGGTGCTGCCGTACCAAAACAAATCTCCAGGTATTTTGCTTTTTGAATGTGTTTTAGATTATAGTTATTTCATTGTCGGTGGGTAGGTTTTAGCAAACGTAAAATATTTTGGCTTTTTATCGAAGCGGTTGATTAGTTTCACTCATGAACTTCCGGTTGTTGCCTTTTGACAGCAATGATGACCTGAAATGCCATGCAATCTACTACCTTCATCGTGTCAGTATCAATCTAGATAGTGGTCACTCTGCTGGGCTTCCGGTATCAATGGTATTAGCTAAAAGGCTAATTGATAGTATGTAGTGATTGACTTGGCTGTGTGAGTAAAGACTGACGTTGTGATCATACCAACTACGACCGTTAATTCTCTATATCACCGGAGTCTTTGACGCAATGTTTTCACCATTCAAACAATACATGTCTAGCGTAACTGCCATTCCATAATGCTTTACCACTCTAGTCCACAATTACCAATTGTACAATGTAACGATCGAACAAATCCAAAACAGACCTGATGTTAACAAAGTGCAGCAGAACGATTTCTAGCACTGGTGACTTTATATTTACACAATGATTTTCATCCGATGATATCATGACTAAATACCGATCTCTATAGATGGAAGCAAACCAGTGTGTCCCATTCCAAATGAAGGTTAAACAAACGTTTGTCTATCACGGGGGTCACATAGTGCATGCTACCTTACCATTCAGGCGTTTTGAATTGAGACTAATTGTAGCACTCGCTGTAAATACATCTGTGACGCCGGGTTTGCCGATTCTAGAGACTGGCACCACGCTAATGTCGTGAGATATCAAAAGGTTTCAAGTAAAACATTCACACTTTAGATATAATAGATCCCTACAGACTAGGATATAATAGATCCCTACAGACTATGATATAATAGATCCCTACAGACTAAGATATAATAGATCCCTACTGACTATGATATAATAGATCCCTACAGACTAAGATATAATAGATCCCTACAGACTAGGATATAATAGATCCCTACAGACTAAGATATAATAGATCCCTACAGACTAAGATATAATAGATCCCTACAGACTAAGATATAATAGATCCCTACAGACTAGGACCCTACAGACTAAGATATAATAGATCCCTACAGACTAAGATATAATAGATCCCTACAGACTAGGATATAATAGATCCCTACAGACTGAGATATAATAGATCCCTACAGACTAGGATATAATAGATCCCTACAGACTAAGATATAATAGATCCCTACAGACTAAGATATAATAGATCCCTACAGACTAAGATATAATAGATCCCTACAGACTAAGATATAATAGATCCCTACAGACTAAGATATAATAGATCCCTACAGACTAAGATATAATAGATCCCTACAGACTATATAATAGATCCCTACAGATATAATAGATCCCTACAGACTAAGATATAATAGATCCCTACAGACTAAGATATAATAGATCCCTACAGACTAAGATATAATAGATCCCTACAGACTATGATATAATAGATCCCTACAGACTGAGATATAATAGATCCCTACAGACCGGGACATGGTAGATCCCTACAGACTAAAATATAATAGATCCCTACAGACTAAGATATAATAGATCCCTACAGACTGAGACATAATAGATCCCTACAGACCGGGACATAGTAGATCCGTACAGACTAAGATATAATAGATCCCTACAGACTAAGATATAATAGATCCCTACAGACTAAGATATAATAGATCCCTACAGACTAAGATATAATAGATCCCTACAGACTAAGATATAATAGATCCCTACAGACTAGGATATAATAGATCCCTTAATAGATCCCTACAGACTTAGATATAATAGATCCCTTAATAGATCCCTACAGACCTAGATATAATAGATCCCTACAGACTAAGATATAATAGATCCCTACAGACTAAGATATAATAGATCCCTACAGACTAGGATATAATAGATCCCTACAGACTAAGATATAATAGATCCCTACAGACTAGGATATAATAGATCCCTACAGACTACAGACTAAGATATAATAGATCCCTACAGACTAAGATATAATAGATCCCTACAGACTAAGATATAATAGATCCCTACAGACTAAGATATAATAGATCCCTACAGACTAAGATATAATAGATCCCTACAGACTACAGACTAAGATATAATAGACAGACCCTACAGATCCCTAAGATATATATAGATCCCTACAGACTAGAGATATAATAGATCCCTACAGACTAAGATATAATAGATCCCTACAGACTAAGATATAATAGATCCCTACAGACTAAGATATAATAGATCCCTACAGACTAAGATATAATAGATCCCTACAGACTAAGATATAATAGATCCCTACAGACTAAGATATAATAGATCCCTACAGACTAGGATATAATAGATCCCTACAGACTAAGATATATATAGATCCCTACAGACTAAGATATAATAGATCCCTACAGACTAAGATATAATAGATCCCTACAGACTAGGATATAATAGATCCCTACAGACTAAGATATAATAGATCCCTACAGACTATGATATAATAGATCCCTACAGACTAAGATATAATAGATCCCTACAGACTATGATATAATAGATCCCTACAGACTAAGATATAATAGATCCCTACAGACTAAGATATAATAGATCCCTACAGACTAAGATATAATAGATCCCTACAGACTAAGATATAATAGATCCCTACAGACTATATAATAGATCCCTACCGGGACATGACCCTACAGACTAAGATATAATAGATCCCTACAAGATATAATAGATCCCTATACAGACCCTAGGATATAATAGATCCCTACAGACTACGATATTATTGATCCCTACTGACTAGGACATATTAGATCCCTACAGACTAAGATATATAATAGATCCCTACAGACTATGATATAATAGATCCCTACAGACTAAGATATAATAGATCCCTACAGACTATGATATAATAGATCCCTACAGACTAAGATATAATAGATCCCTACAGACTAAGATATAATAGATCCCTACAGACTAAGATATAATAGATCCCTACAGACCTAGATATAATAGATCACAACAGACCTAGATATAATAGATCCCTACAGACTAGGATATAATAGATCCCTACAGACTAAGATATAATAGATCCCTACGGACCGGGACATGCTAGATCCCTACAGACTATGATATAATAGATCCCTACAGACTATGATATAATAGATCCCTACAGACTAGGATATAATAGATCCCTACAGACTAAGATATAATAGATCCCTACAGACTAAGATATAATAGATCCCTACAGACTAAGATATAATAGATCCCTACAGACCGGGACATGGTAGATCCCTACAGACTAAGATATAATAGATCCCTACAGACTAAGATATAATAGATCCCTACAGACCGGGACATGGTAGATCCCTACAGACTAAGATATAATAGATCCCTACAGACTAAGATATAATAGATCCCTACAGACTAAGATATAATAGATCCCTACAGACTAAGATATAATAGATCCCTACAGACTAGATCGATATAGTAAACAAAACTAGTTTAACTACAGACTAAAGATATAATAGATCCCTATAAATATGACTAAAACGATATAATAGATCCTCCACTGATGCACGAGTTTATAAAGTCAATAGCTACTCACAATTTTCAAATGGAAACGTATTTCAAAGAATCACGTTTCATAGAAGATTATTCATACATTTTTTAATCTTATGTATAATATTGCATTGTGATTTTTACAAAGTATACGATTAGAAAAAAAATGATTAAAACTTCGTAAACATTGCATTCCAACAAAATAAGAGCTTCTAACATAGTTTTTTTTTTTTAAATTTCCTTTCCAACAGTCAGTTGGTTTAAGACCATTTGATACTTCTAATAGTACTGTGTTTGATTATACTGTGTGTTGATATCTTATCCTCCCTGTGGGTATGATTCCCTGATGTGAGACACCTAAACGCTTTCTGTACTAATATACATGTATTTGGTTAAAGTATTTCCTCAATAGATACCTTTGGGATTTGAGAAGAGATAAAGGGTATTGATCGGCTGGTGGTGACGTTATAAGGAATCCTGACCCCTGATAGGAGGCTACAACGGGACGCATCCTATAGCTCATTTGACAGCGATCTTTAACTATGTTAACAGTGGTGTACATTATCTATGCCGTGTTACCTACTTATCAAGCTGATCTGAGGAGAATGATACAATTTTAAGCCCCGCTCCCCTCTACCATATTCTATGTCACTGTTATGGCAGCCTCATTTAGGCTGATGAAGTGTTTTCATTAGGGACTTATTGTAGTGATACGTTCTTTAGAATTATTATTTTGAAATGTAAATGTCGTTTAGAAACCATGTGGTGTCAGTAATAAAGAATGCCTTGGGTGGTGTATGTCATTCATATTATTGTGGTTTCTGATGAGTGGCAAAGCATAACTATGACTATCAGACAAATGCCGATTTATAAAAATCGTTATATAATATATGGCATTTTAATAAGGAAATTCTAGGCACGAGATAGAAGTCATCAAATTTCTGTTTCCTGTTTAAACTATGTTGTTGTTTAAAAAGGAGTCTATTTATTGTTTTACTTTCTAGCAGTTGCTCAGTCCTATACAGATGGATGGTGGATTGAATACTTCATTATCAGTGGATACCGCCGTGGCCTTACCTGGAAGTCTCGTGATTGCATTCCAATTCCAAAATAGATAAAGAATAACTTAAATTTACATGTCACGATTTCCAGTGAGTATAAAACAAATTTGGTTCCAACAAAGTGCGACTTCAAGTTTTTGTTAATAATAAACAAACTTATTTACTGTATCAATAACGGAGACGCCCTTTTAATTGTATCTAACCCTGTTATACACTTGTTTGTTGGTGAGTTTTAATTAGAACCCTTTTCTTAAGACTACAATATTTTACCGATATATGATACTAGGTATAAAAGGATGAAGGTAGCTGTCAGAATGTTTTACTTGTTGTGTTTTCAGCCCTGCCATTAGAATGATCCTTTGTAATCTTGGTATCTTGACCAGTAGGCCTTAAAGCAGTTTTTTTAAGTGTTAAATAATCTTTTGGGTTGAGATATAATCTATCTATAGTTCATATTGTTTTAGATTTTGTAATAGCATTAGTTTCTTTTTAGAATATTTTGGATGATTATATTACAATACACAGTAAGTAGCTATATTTAACAAAGCAAGTTATAGGTGTTTTTAATCGTTTTTGTATATTAATTTGTGCATTAATTAGATTTTTACACTAGTAATGCATTAACGAGTTAAAAATAATATAAATTATCATTTTTAACTTGTTTCTAAAATATCTATTTAGTTATGTCAGAAAAACGAGTATGGATTTAACTTCAGCGACAATGAAAACGTAGAAGCTTATTAGAACCTCTGAATCAAAGAAAACAGTAAATGATGTTTTCATCTGTAAAGTTGATACTGCTTTAATGTATCTGAATACAATAAACTTAAAATATGTATCGATCATAATGAAGATAGTGTAAAAACCTACCATGATAAAACAGACTAGATATTCCAACAACATAACGTAAAAGATAAACTACGATTTAGCATATATTTATCTTGAATCTACTGTCGAACTTTGTTATTTCGAAGCCGCTGGAACCATTTGAAAACTTAGAGTAATCCTAGTTTTCAATTTAAGTGAAATTGAATGTGTGCTGAAAGTTTGGCCGGAACAGACGAATTACTTCGAATTAAAGGGGTCCTCGAGGTTTGCCTTATTAATAGAAGATATCCCTGTATGTAAAGCATACAAGGTACGTGAGTAGCTTCATTCCTTATTCTTAAATATGTTCCGTTGTGTTCTTGCGAAAACAAAACGCAATTACTGCAGATAATCAATGTTATGTACCTGTCAGTGACGTGTATTAATGTCATATATTTTAACTCGTATACTAAATCTAATCGACTTCCGGCAGAAAGAAAAAAACATATTTTTTGTCATTTCCGGTGTATTCGTTAGCTCGCGTGCTTATTCTGTTTGGCAAGGAAGATTATAGGACATGAATGAGTGACAAACACAGTTCTACGGGAGTTCTTAGTGTATGTGAAAAACGCGATGTTTTCTACGGGAGATCTGTTCAAAATTTACAGAAATCACGTAGAAAATTTGACATTCTCCCTTGTCAGAATAAGACCGTGTAAAAATGGATTATGGAGATTATTTGACGCATAACGGGGAAATCACCTGGTCATTGCGATCTGTCAGATGTACTGGGATATCACCTGGTCATTGCGATCTGTTAGATGTACCGGGATATCACCTGATCATTGCGATCTGTTAGATGTACCGGGATATCACCTGGTCATTGCGGTCTGTTAGATGTACCGGGATATCACCTGGTCATTGCGATCTGTTAGATGTACCGGGATATCACCTGGTCATTGCGGTCTGTTAGATGTACCGGGATGTCACCTGGTCATTGCGGTCTGTTAGAAGTACCGGGATATCACCTGGTCATTGCGGTCTATTAGAAGTACCTGGAAATCACCTGGTCATTGCGCTCTGTTAGAAGTACTGAGATATCACCTGGTCCTTCCGGCCTGTTAGAAGTACCGGGATATCACATGGACATTGCGGTTTGTTAGAAGTACCGGGATGTCACCTGGTCATTGCGGTCTGTTAGAAGTACCGGGATGTCACCTGGTCATTACGGGGAGATTACTGGGACATAGTGGTCTGTTAGAAGATATACCGGGGAAAAGTACAGCGAAAATAACCGAGAAATAGCGGCCTGTAAGTAGTACAAGGGAAGCCTTGGGTAGAGTCGGAGGACGTATTCATCGAAATAAACGTGTAAACAGCAAAGTAAAAAAACAAACAAACATAACATCGGAATCTTAATGCACACTCAAATTCAATAAAACTAAATCAAAATATGGACAAAGGAAGATTTACACGAAGACTCCTGAAAAAGTGCATTTACAAGGAGAATAAGTCCAGGTGTTCTGGAAGAGTAAGCGTCTTCTTTTTCATTGACGACACCCACCATGTAAACCTTCGACAAAACAAGTATACCATGTCATACTCACAAATAAGAACACGGTATACAACAACGGAACTTACAGGCAAACTAATGAGCATCAAATTCGCCCAGTTTCATATCATACAAAGAGATATGATATTTCTAAATGAGATCACTATGACGACCATAAAAACTTCCCCATAATTTTCACCAACCTGCGTCTTTTGAACCTCAGTGTTACGTGTTTGTCCGTCAGTTGACGACCTCTTGCGCGAAAATCGTGATAAAGTAAGCAATGATATGTTCAAATTAAGACCAAGATAAACAAGAAGGAAACCACAAGGAACACATAAATACTTCATAAAAAAAACTTCATGCCATACCAGGAGACTTCTCCATAATATACTTTAGCCTGCATCTCCCAAAATCCTGTGTTGTAAATTTGTTTGTCAGTTGTAAATATATTGTGAATACAACATAGGTTGGAGATGCAAATGAAAAATAATGATAAAACAGTTTAACGTAATGATAAACGATGTTTTCAGTTTGATTAGATAGAGCAATTACTTGTATGTACATTTACGTTAGACATGCTGAACAGTTCTAAATCGTTACAAACACTCTATCTTGTACATGTTCTTAAGACATTTATAACATAAAGTGTAATATTAGAAGAAAGTCCATTAGTTTTGAGTAGTAAACACTACATGCCAGGAATACAGGAATGTGTGTTCTAGAAATGGTTTTGTGTTGGCTTCATTTCTTACCAAAAGAGAGAAAAATATATAGGAAGCCTCTCAAATTAGGTTAGAGAATATGTAAGAAATGACAAAAATGTTTTTATTAGATATATGCCGGTTTGAAACCTTCGACAGAATTGTGGCTTAAAATATTTTTATTGTTATCAACATCTACTGCTTCACTTAAAGAATATTTCAACGTCGGTTTACCATTACAATAGCATATTTAACAGCATTTTACCTACGATATATAGACATAGACACGGAATATTGACACTAATGTGAATTTTGTCTCTTTATTTTTTCTTTGGGGTGAATGCATCCTTCTCCGGTGCTGTAATACCAGTAGGGAGCAATGCCTTAAATGCTTTTCCTGGCTATTTGATCAAAAGACCAATCAACAGGACTACAACCTAAAAAAATCTTCAAGAATTCCATGGTGTTTGCTCTTGAATATTCACCGTTAATACGTACATATAGACGTACATCATATAAATCTATATGTAAAAATGCCAGAAGAAAATACTAACCTGTCAACACAATCATAATCCAAACTCAAATTCAATAAAACTAGGGCAAATATGAACAAAAGGAAGATTTACACTACCCGGAGACTCATAAAATAAATACAAGGAGAACAAACAAGACCAGGTGTTCCTGAAGAGTTAGCGCCTTCTGCTCTTACATGTACATTGTTTACATATGTCCATAAAAGAGCAGATATAAAAGAAGCTCCACTGTGTCTGTAAGCTGCTCACACATCGCCATCGTTTTTAATTAAAATATCGGTAAACGCAGGGCAGCTCTATAGTGGGGATTACAGTCAATGTTTTTTACGACCGTTCCTGCTGGCTACAGAGCTAAAGACTATCCATATAAGTAAGTAGGATAATATACCGACGTCCATGGTGTATGCCAAGATGTGAAATTAACATGTTTACCTTGTGACCACTTAGAGACAGAGAGAGTGTGCTATGTAGTGTTTAAACAAAACGTCGCGTCCATTGTAACAGAAACCTTGATACAATGTACAATATGATAGAAACGCCGCTTTGAATAACATGTATCATAACATGATGTCGTTATTTGCACAACGTGCTAGCTTCACAATATGATGACAATATAAGCGAAATCTTGGGAATTGGCGTGTAAATGTGTTATACGTCCAGATGTATACTTTTAACTATGTAATGTATTTTACCATCTTCGTGTCTGATCTAAAATAGCTTGGACCCTCTATTTCCCATTAAGGGTGTGAACTCCTCTGTAGTTTGTCAAGTCGTTGTTGTATGTCATCATAGAATTGATATCTAGTGAGGTTCGGTATGGTTCGGTTTACAGCGTCTACAGTTTCAGCGTGGTCTCATTGCTCAGGCACTTCTCTGGAGTTTAACTCAGGAAGTTTTACGTAGATTTCAGATAAATTATTTCATGAATTTTCAACACATATCACATACTTCTTGAACATTGACTTGTTTTTCGATCTTGGAATATCGGATATTTTAAAGAAAATAGCAAAAATTAAACCACAGCGACCCTTTTCTTTTTGAGAACGTAACATTGTAAGAGGCTTACCCTTACGGATCACCGGTTCTTATCTTGTACTTTTACAAATGTCTTTGTGTTTCATATTCTGTTCTCGTTTTATCGATTTTGAATTTAAATTTTGAATTTGTTAATAAATTGGTTTTCCTTAGTTGATTTTTTTCTCTCTCTTTTTTTGCGTATTGATTTTGATCCAGAGTTGCAATTTTGTTGGCATGTCGATATTAGATATTCTCTTCAAGTTTTTTTTTCTTTTTTTTTTATAGTGTGCTGATACAGATTCTTGTTCTAAACGACGGTACTGACATTCCATCATAGAGACACATGCTAACAACAGGTCCATGGCGCTTACTAGATATGAATGATCTGTTTTCATACCTCGAGTTGCCGAAGCATTACTGGGGGATTGGGGAAATGCCAACATTTTGATCAAATTGACGGTTTTTCAGTTTTCACTGTGATCTAATATTTCCACAATTTCAGCTCAAGGGGCTTACTCCTGGAACTTCCCAGATTTACAGATCAATATGTTATCTTGTTTTTTTCTTATTTTCTTCTGTGTAGTCCCAGAATGAGTGTGAATTCAATGTACCTGTCGAGAAATTGCCGCCATTTTGTCTATAGTGAGGAATGCTGCTGACAGAGCCCCAGGTCACGTGACCTTGCTGTCAAACCAATGTCGTTAATACTAGCTCTACTAGAAAATGTCGTCTGCTCCACTATGTTCGGCACGCCAACTAAGCTTTGGTGTATGCATTATTTGATATTACGATGTTTCTGACAAATAAAGCTTTGAATAACCTTCAATAAGAGAAAATCTTTCATGCTTTCCGATTTCACGTAAAATGGTGACGTAGTTAACATGATGGATAACGATTCAATAAGGCCATTCAGCGATGAAACTGTCTAAAATTACTTTAATCTTAAACCAGTAAAGGGAACTCTAGCAGATTTAGCTCGGAAAAGCAGTGCAGCCATACTGTCTAGTAAAACAAGGCCCAACATCATATCCAAAGATTGCTTACATTCCCAGAACCTTGATAAGAATAGTCGTTGCCATGTTTGTTTTATCTAAATATTTATATAGATAAAAGTTTTTTATAGTCGGTATTCAGAAAAGACGTCGGTGCTTATCACGATGCATATTTTAGCAGATTTCAACAAAGGTACCGATCAGAAATTGATATATGTTGATGAATGTGACAGATTGCATACATGTACATTGTGTATTTAACGGAAACCTGGCAAAGTATAAAACAAAGTACAATATCGCGGTTGCAATTTTCGAAACATCCGTGTTTTTTATGAGGATGTCGACGCGTAAAAATATTTTTTGTACATGTGCAGGTGGTAGACACAGCTGGTAGACATAAGGCCCCGATTGCTTTGCGGTAACATGCATGTCACATCTTAGTTCAATCCAATCGTGGCGTTGCTGAATAAACATGTTTACTTTACGTTCGTTTGCAAAGTTCAATACTGAAAATGATGTACAATATTAAATTCTGGACTTTGCACACTTCCCCTTCTAGCTTTTAACATTTTGATATAATACAGTGTACAATAATGCATCTAACATTGATTTATATTGATTGGTACTACTCATTTGCGTCATCAGAGAATGATACTATTCCTAGGATTTGGATAGGTATGGTAGTGAACAGAGAGTGTGCGAAAAAACACGAATAATCTCAACAGCGAAATGTTTTTAGGGAGAAATGTTTAAGATTGCGCAACAGCTCTTTGGAGTTCTTAAAAAAGACTGCAAAATACACACAAGTGGAGCCAAACCATGAATAAAACTTAGCATCATACAACTGTTTCGTAATTCTAGGACACGCCAGTGATGCTAAAGGTCTAAAGTTTGAAGCTCAGGAGGCTACTAAGGGAAATTCAAAGTGATGGAAAGAGAACGTTAATCTTAGGACTATGTCTAGAACATGTGTATATTCTGAACCGGGCCACCATTCGGACGAATTATAACGTGGCATGAAGGTAAAGACACTTTTTAACAAAACAAACTGTAACCCTGGTAGTATTAAAAATGCTTGTTAATACATTGGATATAAGTTTTCCATAAAAGACTAGACGAGATAACAATAACACGCTGTTTATCCAAGATAAACGGGGAATACCTGTATCAGACTGAATACATTTTATACCAAATCATTATCAGCTTCAGTTGACAGATTACGCTGATATTTCCGGAACACATGGTATGGTTATCCTTGCATTTTTGCCTTTGTTTTATTGAAATAGAGTTTGAATTGTGATTTTTTTTCACATGTTTTCTATCTGTTTTTAATAATATTAGACGAGGAATACGTAGGGTTTAAGTGGTGGTCGAGGAAACCTTGCGTTTTTGATGAAAGGAAACACAGTATTTGCAGACAAGATTAAAGTTTAAAGTTACATCTGTTTCTTATTTCCAAATCTTGTATCCAAGACACTGACCATGTATTCAAGTTATCCTGCAACATTGATCATATATCAGACTTTTGAAACTTGAACAGTTTCATTTTTCAGTCTGTGTTTACCCGATGTTGACGTAACGCTGAATTTTGCCTGATAACGGACTTAATCGGATATAGATTTTCATAGATCAACATGTTCAATAAAAATGTTAAATCGCTCATTTCAACAACTATTTATATTTCTAAACGCAATTTTTTTAAAAATTAGAGAGTAATTCTATCGGATCACCGCACATGCTAATATACAGCTGTTTTCCGTCAATGTTGAATACAGTAAAAAATATATGTAGAAGGTGTATTCCGACAATGGCAGTGCCAGTTGCAGGATAACTATATGTATTTTGTTATCTAGAATCTTGTTGAAGGCACGAGGTTAGAAATGAACACATTTTTGCTTAAAATCAAAAGAACGTAATTGGCTAAAATGTGAAATTATATGAAAGGTGAGAATAAAGCTTAGGCAAACGGTAAGTTACAGAAAATAGTGGTTTGGCCAGTATAAAAAAGTAGATAATAAGTTATGTAGAATGCAGTATTTGGTCAGTATAAAGGTAGATAGTATGTTAAGTAGAATGCTGTATTTGGCCAGTATAAAGGTAGATAGTAAGTTAAGTAGAATGTCGTGTTTTGGCCAGCACATAGGTACTGAGTAACTATGTTGTTTGTGACTTTCAGAGGACCACGTTGTTGCACGTGAACATTAATGCCTCCATTTGGTAATGACTTCCAGACCGAGATATTATGTTTTTGATAGTTCATTTTTACAAATAAACAATACCTGTCAGAACAGCGGGTGTTGACAAAATATTTAAGGTTAGAAACAGACATTTCATCGAGTTGAAGAAGTCTGCCCCCAGGCTTGGTAAGAAGAGTATAAACATGATTCGGCGAGACTTTACGCCAGAAACAGTGATCATCATCCGACAAAGTACAGACTCGGAATATACAATGACGTACTTCTGGGAGCCATTACATGACGTTCGGCACCAGGTTCGTGTTAGAGATGACAATTCCGATGTTAGCTGTCTGACACTCCACAAAGCCTCGAGTCCATTGTCCAATGTCGGCCATCAAAATCTCCGCCAGCACGACCAGTGTCTTACAATGAGGGATAACCGTGGCGCTAGGGCCGTCATTTCTGCGGGCGGACGTTAGATTGTTTGACACAGGTGGTCGTTTACTCGAGACGAAACGGTCGTTTAAACGAGTGTGTCTGTGTGACCATTATAACTACATAGTTAGGCAGACTGGACTTTGCACGTCGTGTCGAAGCAACCATTATTTACTCCGGAACTGGTGCCTGAGTCTTGTTTCTGTGTTAGATAGTAAACGTCTATTCATTGTAATCATCACATGTTGATAGTTTCTAGCACGCGACGAAAACAATGTCTTACAGCAATCAACAAACTCTGCAAAGGGCAGACAACCTTCATCTGCTTTTTTGAACAATAATATAAGTTTCGATATATCGCTGGTACATATTTACATGATAAATACCCTGTACTTCCGGCAGAAATAATTGTGAAGCACACTGTATGCAGTAGGTTTTGTATAACGCTGTTAGCCTTCGAGGAATTGCGGTCCAAATTACGGAAATTGTCGCTACATAAAAAGGTGAAATCCAATATCTCTGTACCAGCACGTAGCAGAAACTTGTTCTATCTCTTTATAAGATCCAAGCTACCGACATTTCAGTAACAATAAACATGTCCACATGAGTTAGACTAGCATTTTTTTTTATGGTTTTCCTATCTATCAGATACACTATGGACCGTTAAAAACATCTCTTGTTAGAAGTCGTAACCCAACGCCAGCAAATTAACCTCAAGAAATATCTTATTCTTTATCCGTTCAGTTCACTATCTTAATAATGTGTCTGTGTTGATGTACTTAAATTTGTTCTTAGCTAACGACCAAGTTCGGTGTGATAACGATGGATCGGCTAGTGGTATCTATGATGTTGTATTGGCCTTGACCAGGATTTCCGTCTCAGCTCCCGCCTTATAACAAAAATGTTACTTTCCCAAATCATTGAGTTACCAAAGACGTGCACCAGTAACGTGAATGTTAATTGTAAATGCAGCGGAAAAGATCCCAAATGAAGGCAAAATGACTTTCTGTTATTGTTCTAGTGCTGGTGAACTGGGATGGAAATCGTTGATTTGGATAAGTAAGGTTCATAAACTGAACGCCGAAAAATGAGGTGTGTTAAAAGTAGAGTAGTTTTTCTATAAATTATAATGAAATATATAATCTATAATAGTAATACATCAGCAGAACTTCAATTGAAAACAGTACGGTAGTCGTAAGACAGAGGGAGAACTATATAAATCGTCGGTACGGTAGTCGTTATACAGAGGGAGAACTATATAAATCGTCGGTACGATAGTCGTTATACAG
Source organism: Ylistrum balloti (assembly GCF_031769215.1). Classification (NCBI taxonomy): domain Eukaryota; kingdom Metazoa; phylum Mollusca; class Bivalvia; order Pectinida; family Pectinidae; genus Ylistrum; species Ylistrum balloti. The sequence goes on along the minus strand of NW_026782102.1, from coordinate 99,380 downwards.
AGGGAGAACTATATAAATCGTCGGTACGGTAGTCGTTATACAGAGGGAGAACTGTATAAATCGTCGGTACGGTAGTCGTTATACAGAGGGAGAACTGTATAAATCGTCGGTACGGTAGTCGTTATACAGAGGGAGAACTGTATAAATCATCGGTACGGTAATCGTTAGACAGAGGGAGAACTGTATAAATCGTCGGTACGATAGTCGTTATACAGAGGGAGAACTGTATAAATCGTCGGTACGGTAGTCGTTATACCGAGGGAGAACTGTATAAATCGTCGGTAGGTTGTCGTTATACAGAGGGAGAACTGTATAAATCGTCGGTACGGTAATCGTTAGACAGAGGGAGAACTGTATAAATCGTCGGTACGATAGTCGTTATACAGAGGGAGAACTGTATAAATCGTCGGTACGGTAGTCGTTATACCGAGGGAGAACTGTATAAATCGTCGGTAGGTTGTCGTTATACAGAGGGAGAACTGTATAAATCGTCGGTACGGTAGTCGTTATACAGAGCGAGAACTGTATAAATCGTCGGTACGATAGTCGTTATACAGAGGGAGAACTGTATAAATCGTCGGTACGGTAGTCGTTATGCAGTGGAAGAACGGTATAAATCGTCGGTACGGTAGTCGTTATACAGAGGGAGAACTGTATAAATCGTCGGTACGATAGTCGTTATACAGAGGGAGAACTGTATAAATCGTCGGTACGGTAGTCGTTATACAGTGGAAGAACGGTATAAATCGTCGGTACGGTAGTCGTTATACAGAGGGAGAACTGTATAAATCGTCAGTACGGTAGTCGTTATACAGAGCGAGAACTGTATAAATCGTCGGTATGGTATTCGTTATACAGAGGGAGAACTGTATAAATCATCGGTACGGTAATCGTTAGACAGAGGGAGAACTGTATAAATCGTCGGTATGGTAGTCGTTATACAGAAGGGGAACTGTATATATCGTCGGTATGGTAGTCGTTATACAGAGGGAGAACTGTATAAATCGTCGATACGGTGGTCGTTAGAGAGGGAGAACTGTATAAATCGTCGGTACGGTAGTCGTTAGACACAGGGATAAGTGTATAAATCGTCGATACGGTGGTCGTTAGACAGAGGGAGAACTGTATAAATCGTCGGCAGGTTGTCGTTAGACAGTGGGAGAACTGTATAAATCGTCGGTAGGTTGTCGTTAGACAGAGGGAGAACTGTACAAATCATCGATACGATAGTCGTTAGACAGAGGTAGAATTGTATAAATCGTCGGTACGGTAGTCGTTATACAGAGGGAGAACTGTACAAATCATCGATACGATAGTCGTTAGACAGAGGTAGAATTGTATAAATCGTCGGTACGGTAATCGTTAGACAAAGGGAGAACTGTATAGATCGTCTGTATGGTATTCTTGAGACCGAGAGAGAACTGATGTCTGGTATAATGTACAAAGTGTACATAACATTATAGCACAGCCACAAATGTATGTTGATTCCTTAAAAGTACCATCTCGTACATTATGTACGTCAGTGATAGTAAGCTCCATATGTCACAATCTAATCTTCTATTGGTTGTGTTATAGGAACTTCTATTCTGTTGATGTTACCAACCTGACGAAAACGTTCCAAAATGACTTTTAAAATTTTTTGTATGACTGAACATCTCACTCTGTGATTGAACACTACGCCTACACTGTGACACAACACCTACAACATGGAGATGAATTCTTTCCCTATGAAATATCTTAATCTGAGTCAATTTTATTATCATTTCGGCTATTTACCTGTTCTGGCATCAATGCTAAATACATTTGTCGTAAATACGAAATAACAATGACCGTGTTGTCAAAACATCATCTCGAAATCAGACATTCCACGTTTCGGCAACTCCGTATTCTGCCTCATATCGATTCCGCGATGTTTACTTATAGAAACTCCATGTTCTTATCGGTATGGGTGAAAAGGTTCCGGACTTCTGATCTTCCTCGTCTGTTACATTTTGTAGATTGATATCCGGATCCGGTTTACGTCACGTGATCATATTTGTCTGTGTTATCAGGGCCAAAATCCACACCAGAAAACGAGGCTCACGTGATGTGTTGATGATATGTTATCTGGATTGACATCACGAATAAATCATTGGTAACAAACACTAATTACACCACAGCTAATGAGTTTATACCATCTGGGCGTAAGGAAGGCTCGACTTCTCTATATGGTACATATGTTTAATCTTCTGACATTTAACTATTCCTATACAAATGAAACCTGCATCATTCATGTTACAACTGACACCGACTTGTACCATTTACCCCGCTCCTTTTGCTACCAGTTTGAACCGAACAGATGCTTATGGTTATCTAAAAACAACTTGTTTTTATGCCTCCGGATCGATAGATTGGGAGCAAATTGTTTTTGTGCTGTCTGTTTGTTTCTTTGTCAACTTTAAACTTGCCCATAACTATTGCACCGTAAGAGGTAGGGCTTTAATATTTTGCATGTATGTTCCTTGCTCCAAGACCTTTCCGATGCTATCACCATGTGACGTTGACCTTGACCTTAACTTACATTTGAAAAAATATCATTGGCTATAACTATTGCACCATAAAATGTATGGCTTTCATATCTTTTGTGGAAAGATATTTCTGGTAATACCAAACGTTTTGACGATGTGACCTTGACTATGACCTTTGACTACATTTGAAAGTAAAAACAAGAAAACAAAAACAAACAAAAAAACATTACCACAATAAAGAAAAAGTGTGCATACAATAAACACATGCCTTACACAGTACAGCTTTAATTCTCCAATTCAGAATTTTGTTGCAACCAGGGGCATAGAGTTTCATAAACGCATCTTGTTTCTAATTCTTTCACGAATCATTCAGCATTTTCTTTTCAAATTTCTATGCTACGAAGATTGAAGGAAAATTGCCGTTTTATTTTGTTTCTGTTTGCAACCTTTGGTGGTTAAGGTCCATTGATTAGCATAACTTCCATGCAGGCAGGAAAATAAAAGGTAGGCGAAATCTAACAACAAGTCTGTTATATAAAAAAAGAACTCGCTCAGAGTCAAAATTCCAGAACTTCGATCCAAAAATACGCTCAAAGTAAAAGGTCCAGGACATCGCTCCGAAAACTCGCTAAGAGTAAATGTCCATGATGTCAACCTTAAAACTCGCTCAGAGTAAAAGTCCAAGGACGTCGACCTGAAAACTCGCTAACAGTCAAAGCTTTAGGACGTCGACCTGAAAACTCACTCTGAGTAGAAGTTCCAGGACGTCGACCTTAAAACTCGTTCAGAGTTAAAGCTCCAGCACGTCGACCCGAACATTTGCTAATTTTTAGTTGTCTGAGCTCCTCGACAAGTACAATCGCTCAGAGCTATAACTACTTATTAAAGCTGTCTGTGAACATCGTCCAGAACTCCAAAGTCAAAATTCGCATGTTCGGGTTGTCCGAGCAAGTCGGCCAGATCATCAGAGTGGATCAACATGTCACCCGCTGATATGATCAGAGACAAAACTAATTCATTAGGACCATCTAAAGAGGATATGTCGACCAGAACATTTGGTCTATATCATAAGGTTCACATGCTTAGTCAGGAAATATTGATTAAGTAACCTTGTACGTGTGGATAAAACTCGGTGAATGCAACATCAGCAGACTCGCTTCGTTCCTCAGTAATGAAGTGTTAAAGGGAGCATTCTGGGATACTGCCAACCAATTGGAAACGTTTCCAATGAAAGTTGTCAAAACAAAATGTTAATGAATTTGGATGGCATGTCTACATTGATAAATCTTGATGGGTCAAAAACAGCGCTTCTTTCTATACTGGAGATAGGGTATAGTGTTGGGTGTATTCCAGACAACGTTCCAAGGTCATTGTGTATAGATTATGAATAGAATATGAATTCATCAGATCAAGAAAAAGTAATTAACAACTCTATTTCGGAAGAAGTAATTAAATTATATACCTTGTAAAGCTGTGTTCTGAATGCTGTTTTAGACACTGTAAAGGTTGACAAATCAAATTGTGATTTACGAAAAAAAAAAAAAAAAAGAATAAGCAAAACGGCTTTACTTTTTGCGGGAATTTATGAAACAGTCTATAATGTAATAGCTCTATTGGTTTCACTTCTTGTTTTCAAGCTTTTTGTGATTTCACTCGGTCTCCGAGAAAGGGGCTTTCGAAAATTATCTTAATCATCCATGACAAAAATAACACATTCGAAAGAAAATGAGATTGACAACAGTAGTTTACCAGTGTTCAATGTCATCGATACAATTAACAAATCACAATATAATGTTTACGAAAAAAATAGCAGGCTTCTGTGATATATAAAACATAAAGTGTATTCCTGACTTGGTGCCAAAACAGAAATTAATGCCCTTAGCAAATGTCCATCATGTTGGAATAATTTGGCCTTTGTCGCCCGTAAATATTAGCAAGGGGACACGTGGAACGGGTTCGAAATTCTTCCTTACAGATCCCAAGTGGGTGCTATAGGACTCCGACATATACCAGATGTAAGCCGGAGAGAAGTTTATCTTTTTGGTGTTTGCATGCTGTGTTTGGTATTATTTGGCTACATCCAGAGGGACAGAACAGACATTGTCTAATGCTAATATTTGTGTTACAAGTACTTAATGCTATACACTCTACCCAACCGCCCTTTCGTCATCACTCCATCGTCAACCCATCCATCCTCCCTCCTCCTTATCCATCACTCCATCGTCAACCCTTCCATCCTCTCTCCTCTCCTCCTCCATCACTCCACCGTCAACCCTTCCATCCTCTCTCCTTCTCCATCACTCCACCGTCAACCCTTCCATCCTCTCTCCTCTCCTTCTCCATCACTCCACCGTCAATCCTTCCATCCTCTCTCCTTCTCCATCACTCCACCGTCAACCCTTCCATCCTCTCTCCTTTTCCATCAATCAATCGACAACTCTTCCATTCTCTCTCCTCTCCTTCTCCATCACTCCACCGTCAACCTTCCATCCTCTCTCCTCTCCTTCTCCATCACTCCACCGTCAACCCTTCCATCCTCTCTCCTCTCCTCCTCCATCACTCCACCGTCAACCCTTCCATCCTCTCTCCTTCTCCATCACTCCACCGTCAACCCTTCCATCCTCTCTCCTCTCCTTCTCCATCACTCCACCGTCAACCCTTCCATCCTCTCTAATCTCCTTCTCCATCACTCCACCATCAACTCTTCCATCCTCCCTCTCCTTCTCCATCACTCCATCGTCAACTTATCCGTCCTCTCTCCTCTTCTTCTCCATCACTCCACCGTCAACCCTTCCATCATCTCTCCTCTCCTTCTCCATCACTCCACCGTCAACCCTCCCATCCTCCCTCTCCTTCTCCATAACTCCACCGTCAACCCTTCCATCCTCTCTCCTCTCCTTCTCCATCACTCCACAGTCGCAGTTCTTGCATCCGAATTTGTATACGTATTTTGCGACGTTTTCTTTGGGTGTTTTATCCTAGTAGTGGACTAGTATATATCAGTGTCTTGTGAGGTTTCATGGTCGGTACAATGCCATGACAACCGTATATTCTCTTAATGGTTTCTGACATGCCTTTGATGTAAGGGATGACAACTTGTCCTTTCGCTTTGTTCTGTTCCTTCGCGTTTCGTCTCGAAGTCTTTTTGCTTACACCAAATTAATTGTTAACTTTTTGTATTTCCCAATCAGGGTATCCGCAATTTTTCATGGCGCTATGGATGTAGTTTTCTTTTTTGCTTCTTGTTCTTCTGTGACAATTGTTTCACATCGGTTGAGCAAGGTTCGTACAATGCCCAAATTCTGGTGTAAGGGGTAGTGCGATCGGAAGGTGAGGTATTCGTCTGTGTACCTCTTTTTCCTATAGACAAAAACTTTCATAGTACCGCCATCTTTCTTCACTAGGAGGTTGTCAAGGAATGGCATTGCGCCATCTCGTACACTAAGAAAAAGTTGGTTGATTCCGTACCATCTTGTACACTACATAACGTCAGTGCTAGTACGCTCCACAGTGGTCATTTGTCTAATGAAGGTGACCGTGTAGATCTTGTACACTACGTAACGTCAGTGCTAGTACGCTCCACAGTGGTCATTTGTCTAATGAAGGTGACCGTGTAGATCTCGTACACTACATAACGTCAGTGCTAGTACGCTCCACAGTGGTCATTTGTCTAATGAAGGTGACCGTGTAGATCTTGTACACTACATAACGTCAGTGCTAGTACGCTCCACAGTGGTCATTTGTCTAATGAAGGTGACCGTGTAGATCTTGTACACTACGTAACGTCAGTGCTAGTACGCTCAACAGTGGTCATTTGTCTAATGAAGGTGACCGTGTAGATCTTGTACACTACGTAACGTCAGTGCTAGTACGCTCCACAGTGGTCATTTGTCTAATGAAGGTGACCGTGTAGATCTTGTACACTACGTAACGTCAGTGCTAGTACGTTCCAAATTGGTCATTGGTCTGATGAAGGTGAACGTGTAGACATTACCAACCGAAAGAAAATGTTCTAAAATTAGGAAAAGACTAATAGTTACCAAAGATTAGAGACGTTAAACCAAGGCAAATGAAGGTATTTCATATCTACACTTTGGCGTGGTTTTTACGTCTTATGGTAGATCGCTTTGCTTGGTTTTCACCAATTTTTGCTTTGGCAAGTCTTAATATCTTTTCGTCATTTCTCTTAGCTTTATAATAAATGCGAAAGACAGAATATGTCACAGAGATGCACCATGTTTTGTTTTGGGCAGACCTTGGAGTACGGGAAGAATATACTGGAACCACCGTCCGGTCATTCTATTACCTGAAACCAGTTTATTATTCATGTTTTCATTTTCAAATATCCATGGAAATCAAAACAAAACAAAAACAAGGAAAACATCGTTTAAATCCTACTTAGCCAAATACTGATGTCAGCAAGTCCAAATCCGAGAACAGCCGTTATAATATAGTTCATCCTCTCATTATAGATAGCAACTGTATAAAATAACAGTCATAATTTTAACTTGAGTCTTGATATAAAAGTGTAAACTCTCGCAACTTTTTTCATAATTGCATTTTTTATTTTTATTTCGTTTGAAACAAAAGTATTTTATTAATTTTAACTTGAGTGTTGATATAAAAGTGTAAACTCTCGCAACTTTTTTCATAATTGCATTTTTTATTTTTATTTCGTTTGAAACAAAAGTATTTTATTGCTCATTAATATATCATTAAAAAGTGATACGGCTCTCAGTCTGATTTCACGAACAATGTGTCTAGTGTTTCTTTTTAATTATTTGCATTATAGAATGGAAGTCGATCCTGTCAGTGAGTGACAACATTTAGTTTGTTACGGACTGTCAGAAAGATGTCTAGCGGGTGAAGTTGACAAACATGATAATCTAGTATGTTATGATGATAACAGGGATTTTGTGGCAAAATTACTTGTTTGACAATAAATTTGAACTGTTATAATTTGATAGCTTTGTAAAGTTATCTATTTGTTGTGAAGGTCTAACTGAAGTCCAACTTTTTCGGATATATTAGTACACTGCATATCTATGATACAAAAGTGAAAGTAAACCGCTGCCAGTTTCATTTTGGTTAGAACTAAACGGGAAACTGATGGTAGAATAAAAATAATACACACTGACAGATCGTTCAGTAGACTTAGCTCTGTATAAGAACTTCGTCATTCGGCAGATCTAGCGCTTTCAAATGCTAACTGTTATACATAGCATAAGCACTCGGTCGTTCGGCAGACATCGCCCTTTCAGATGTAGACAAATGTACTTATGTTCAATGTGTAAGTACTCGGTCGTTCGGCAGACCTCGCTCTTATCAGCCCCCTGTCGTTTTGCAGACCTTGTACAAATGTCTTTTACTGCGCGAGCATTCTGTGCCTGTGTCAGATCCTTCAGCAGACTTCGGTATATGAGCTGTTGGCTGACAACAATGTCCGATTGTTCAATCAACCATATTTCATTTTTTATAAAGACTCTCTTACACTCTAAACGTCTTGGATAAAAGTTACACCAAAAAAGGTGGCACCACAGCTGCCACCTTTTTCAGTGAAACTTTACACCATCTCATGAGATTACACAAACCTTCTTCTAAGTACAAGTGTTACTTTTGTGCTTTATCAGTGATGCCTTCATCCTTACCAGTGTTACCTTCATCCTTTACCTTCATCCTTTACCAGTGTTACCTTCATCCTTTACCAGTGTTACCATCATCCTTTACCAGTGTTACCTTAATCCTTTATCAGTGTTACCTTCATCCTTTACCAGTGTTACCTTCATCCTTTATTAGTGTTACCTTCATCCTTTACCGGTGTTATCTTCATCCTTCACTGGTGTTACCTTCATCCTTTATCAGTGTTACCTTCATCCTTTATCAGTGTTACCTTCGTCCTTTACCGGTGTTATCTTCATCCTTCACTGGTGTTACCTTCATCCTTTATCAGTGTTACCTTCATCCTTTATTAGTGTTACCTTCATCTTTTACCAGTGTTACCTTCATCCTTCACTGGTGTTACCTTCATCCTTTATCAGTGTTACCTTCATCCTTTATCAGTGTTACATTCATTATTCACTGGTGTTACCTTCATCCTTCAACGGTGTTACCTTCATCCTTCACTGGTGTTACCTTCATCCTTCACTGGCATTACCTTCATCCTTTATCAGTGTTACCTTCATCATTCACTGATGTTACCTTCATCCTTTATCAGTGTTACCTTCATCCTTTATCAGTGTTACCTTCATCCTTTACCAGTGTTACCTTCATCCTTTATTAGTGTTACCTTCATCCTTTACCGGTGTTATCTTCATCCTTCACTGGTGTTACCTTCATCCTTTATCAGTGTTACCTTCATCCTTTATCAGTGTTACCTTCGTCCTTTACCGGTGTTACCTTCATCCTTCACTGGCATTACCTTCATCCTTTATCAGTGTTACCTTCATCATTCACTGATGTTACCTTCATCCTTTATCAGTGTTACCTTCATCCTTTATCAGTGTTACCTTCATCCTTCACTGATGTTACCTTAATCCTTTATCAGCGTACCTTCATGCTTCGCTGGTGTTACCTTCATCCTTTATCAGTGTTACCTGCATCCTTTACTGGTGTTACCTTCATCCTTCACTGATGTTACCTTAATCCTTTATCAGTGTTACCATCATGCTTCACTGGTGTTTCCTTCATCCTTCACTGGCGTTACCTTCATCCTTTACCGGTGTTACCTTCATCCTTTATCAGTGTTACCTTCATCCTTTACCAGTGTTACCTTCATCCTTTATCAGTGTTACCTTCATCCTTTACCGGTGTTATCTTCATCCTTCACTGGTGTTACCTTCATCCTTTATCAGTGTTACCTTCATCCTTCACTGGTGTTACCTTCATCCTTTACCAGTGTTACCTTCATCCTTTATCAGTGTTACCTTCATCCTTTACTGGTGTTACCTTCATCCTTTATCAGTGTTACCTTCATCCTTCACTGATGTTACCTTAATCCTTTATCAGTGTTACCATCATGCTTCACTGGTGTTACCTTCATCCTTCACTGGCGTTACCTTCATCCTTTACTGGTGTTACCTTCATCCTTTATCAGTGTTACCTTCATCCTTTACCAGTGTTACCTTCATCCTTTATCAGTGTTACCTTCATCCTTTATCAGTGTTACCTTCATCCTTTACTGGTGTTACCTTCATCCTTTACTGGTTTTACTTTCATCCTTTACCAGTGTTATCTTCATCCTTTATCAGTGTTACCTTCATCCTTTATCAGTGTTACCTTCATCCTTTATCAGTGTTACCTTCATCCTTCACTGATGTTACCTTAATCCTTTATCAGCGTACCTTCATGCTTCGCTGGTGTTACCTTCATCCTTTATCAGCGTTACCTTCATCCTTTACCAGTGTTACCTTCATCCTTTTTCAGTGTTACCTTCATCCTTCACTGGTGTTACCTTCATCCTAAATCAGTGTTACTTAAACTCCAACTGGGGTAACCTTAATTTATAATCAGTGTAAGCTTCATGCTTTATCAATTATTTTTATTTCGGGTCATCTCTATTTGGGGTATACATGTTTGCTGTGCTAAATTTTTGCGCTTGTGTATGAATGAGTACTACAGTATTAAGGCAAATAATAAATATGAAAAATATGCGGGGTATTTAATTTCGTGCTACTTTTAACAGCCGGAAATAGAGCGAAATTAAATCCTCTGTGAATATTACCAACTACACAATATATTAAAACCTCTTCCATCTAAACACAACAAAATTGTAATAAGTCATCTGTCTCAAATCCCTCTGGTCTTTATTTCTAGGGTGCAAAACATTAGATAACCAAATTTTTTACAATGTTCAGTAATTGCATAAGGTATCAGTAATATTTTCCATGTACATGTAAAGCAATGAGACACAAAGAGAAAAACCAGAACTTACAAAGATCATGTATCACTAGATTCTGGACAAACTAATATCGTCTATCGACTTGAGGAAGTCAAAGCATCTTATGGCTAGCGTAAAGTGCGCGGTTTTCAGCTTCTTACTCGCACAAACACTTTAAAAGCATTGAGTGACCCGGGTTTTTTTGCAGAACGATTCGTTTAAACATGCATCTATGTACTGAAAGCATATGGCTTAACTGATGATGGTGCAAATACAGATTTTGCATTTTATTGAAATTGTCCATTATATTCGACAAGAAACCATTAGGCATGTCCACATTCCATAAACCTGGGTTTAACAGGCAAAATCAAATGGCATTCAAAGTGAGGCTACGTATACTGTACCGAAAATGGAACGCTATCCAATATTTCATCTTGCAATACGAAGAGTCACAACGTTGTTCGACGGAAATAGGCCTTCATTAAAAGTTAACTGCAGTGTGCTCTTGGTGTGGGAACAACTAACATGTTTAGGTGAGGATTTGATTTTGTGTCCGAGTGTCCCTCACGGTGTCACGTTACACCAGAGACATCTCTGCTTACGCTTTCATTGAATATGGTGTTAAGTAATCACTCCTTACGGTGTTGGGTAACACATCTAAATGTGCTTTGTTGTAAAGGCTTTATATGTAAAGTAACACTTCTCAGAGACGATTTGGTGTAAAGACAGTCCCACGCGGCCGTATAATAACACCTCTCGGTGACGATTTGGTGTAACGTCGCCCCGTGCGGTGTAAGATAACACTTCTCGGTGACGATTTGGTGTAACGTCGCTCCACACGGTGTAAGTTGACAGGTTTCAGTACTGATTTGGTGTTTAAGTCATTCCCTTACTGTGTAAAGTAACACTTTTAAGTGAAAATAAAATTTGGTTTAAAGTCACTCTCTTACGATGTAAAGTAACACTTTTAGGTGAGATTCTAGTGTAAAGTCACCCCTTACGATGTAAAGTAACACTTTTAGGTGAAAAGTAACACTTTTAGGTGAGATTCTGGTGTAAAGTCACCCCATTACGGTGTAAGATAACGCATTTACACCGGTTTAGGATTTAAGTAACACCAAATGTCGATATACTATACACTTTTCTTTGTTGTAATTAACTTTACATCAGAAATGGTGTAACCATAAATTTACACCAAAATAGGAGTGAATTTACACGTTAAAAACACCATATATGGATGAACGTAACAATAAAATTTTACAGTGTGAGGGACTGGAAAGAAAGTAAACAAGTAAACTCCTTCTTGTAGTTTATTAGAAAGACTAATGGCTGGTGACAGCTCGGGGGGTTTTAAACCTCCAAAGGAGAGAATACTTTACCACAGAATTCACCTTCAGAGTACGAAATACTTTAAAATTCTTTGAAAGAATATGTAAATGGTTGATATAGCTGTGAAGGTCCACGTGCGCACGTTCGTTTGAGCACTGAACGTATTTATTTTACGACCTAAATCGATTGGTTTACACTATATAGGTATGGATGTTTACCTTGCCTGTCTTAAAACAGTGGGCAGATGGGGGAGAAACACGCTACTTTTCCACATATTCCTGACAGTTTTATAGGCGTCGGAGCGCCTGATTTGAAATAATGTCGATATGTCATCACTCTGGAACATACTAGAGATATAAATCTGTATTATCTTACTCTCATGTTCAGTATTTTTCTGTAGTCAAGCGATGCTACATCTAATATTGGTTTAATCCTTAAGGGTATCCCCTCACGTTCCCTTCAATACGTATCTTTGAATTATATTTTATCTTGTCTTGAAATTAATTAGTGACGTAGAATGTAAACAAAACATTTTTTATTATTTTTTTTTAAAGATTAACATGTTATTTGATTTTTTTGTTTTGTCTTTCTTTACACTATGCTTTGAGGAGTGTTAACAGTCGTTGCCGTATATTTGAAAGCCAGATTTTGACTGGTGTTTCGCTGAGTGTTAGGTGAGAATGAATGAGAAATGTCGCTGAGCTCGGATTGGAAAACCCGCGATTGCTGGGCTAACATCAACAAACATTACCGTGAGCCTTTTAAGACAATTTCCAAGTTCTCTTTGTCTTTCTTCTTTATTAAATATAATATTCCACATTCGTGCTATTTGGTTCCGTGTTTCTTTGGACATGGCTTAGTTTGCATGGAATAATGCAATTATATTACATCGCTGTTAATACATGAAGCTTGATTTTTTAAAATGATTTGAGTAACATGTTAACACTTCTGTGCCGCTGTGATTGAATAAACAGGATATTATCGTATGTTGTATATTTCCTGATGGAAAGCGCCACAAGAAAAACAAACTTTTCTATCAGTATAACTGATCTCCAACAACATTTTACAACAAAATCAAAGACAATACAATTATTAGCGGAAAAAAGAAGCTGTGCTTTAACTTAGGAGGTATATAAGAAATCGCCAAAAATATTTCAACAGGGTTTTTTCCCTGACATTCCATATTCTGACAAGAGCACGTGACAGGTCAGGTAAAGTCAGCGGCTGATGTTGGCGGCGACATCAGCGACGCTGCATCTCATTACAACGTGGCGTGGTGTATAGGGGACATATCCGATGACATTGCATGCCAGGGCAGCACACTCACATTCTTCTGGATCAGGAAGTCGATGACGGCGTGCGCTGCGTGCGGGCGAGCGTTACCCTGTTGCAGCGTGGCTTTACGTTTCTGCACAAATGGAAAGACACGAGGCCGGATGATATCGTCACGGTATCTGATCAATGTAAGTGTGCCGTCCACAGCTGTTCTGCCACGGAATGAGATGTCATCCCACACCATACACTAACTCGGCCTAATGGATGGCGTTGAATCACACAAATGTCATTGAAATGTTCACCAACACGGCGGTACACTCTAGAACGACCGTGGCTGTTGTTGAGATGAAACCTGGACTCATGCGTAAAAAGAACACGTGCCCAGTTTTGCCGCGTGAAGTGTATTTGTCGTCTTCACCAGGCTAAACGTGCTATACGATGACGTTGCTGGAGAACAGGACGTTTGTCTGGACGTCGTGGACGTATGCCTCGTTCAAGCAATCGATTACGTGCCGTTCGGGGACTAATTCTTCTAAGGCCAAGAATACTTCTAGCTGGCAAAGAATCAGTTCTGAGTCGTTTACGGAGATGAACGACCCGGATATACTTATCATGGCGATTAGACATCCTGACAGAGGTTGTCCCTGGTGGCCAAAATCTGCTGGTACCGTCTCCTAAAGGCGTCTACAGTATTTCGGTGCACACCTAATTGTCAGTATGACTTACACTAGCTTCGATCATGCTTACGGCACGACATCTGTCAGTTTCATTCAACCTTTGCATGGCGTATCAAAGTCTTTTTTTTTCAAAATCATGCTTGTTTTCTGTGTTACAGGTATTTACACTATGCTTTTACACAGGTTTAGGCAACAACGTAACTGCTGGCCGAAAGAGAATGCGAAAGCGAAGATGTAAATGACGAAGAGGCATACACAACTTTCCTATGTAAAGGTTCAAGCTTTTGAATTAATAAAATTTAGAAATACAATAACATTTTCACACGCAGTTTCTTTTTTGGCTAGTTTATAAAACTAGATTTGAAATCCACCCGGTAAAAATTTCGATAAGCTTGAATATCGATGCGAATTTTACATGTGCTCATCCTTAGTTAAGAAATGCTGCTATGACGATACATGCATAGATCATAGATTCGTATGTAATCACAATATTTAACAGCGGTATGCACGTTTTAAATATGCGATAAGTTTTCGAAACGTAATCAGAATAATATTGCTATGTAAGTTCAGGACCTAAATATCTGTTCCGTGTCATGTTCACTATTTCTAATTATATAATAAAGGACATCAAATGAATTCAGGCAGCGAGAAGCCAAGGAGAGAAGTATGTCAACGTGTACTGTTCTCCCACAGACACACAACCACGACAGAGTAAATCATCTGATCATTCAGTTAGGGTTGATGTAATTATTCTCTGCACGTTTTGATCCCGGTCCGTGCTTCAACAATGAGATTTAAACGAGATCGCTGTAGTCAATCGTTTTCACCGAACCTGGAACAAGTCAGAAAACCAAATTACACCGGAACAATTTAATTATTCCGCGGTGTAAGTAGTTCACTCACGTACTAATACAAATATAACTCACCAGAATCTCACATCAATATTTCTCTGTATAAGTTATGTAATCAAATAGTATTGATGTTACAGCCGACATCAAGGAACATAAAAATCTCCCATCGATGATCCCATAAACATGTCACACATACCAAATTGACGAGAAAATGACAGCAAGCATGGTCCTGCTTCTCTGTGTGATATCAGGGTACTGACAGAGTTAATGTTTATGTGTGTGATATCAGGGTACTGACAGAGTTAATGTTTCTGTGTGTGATATCAGGGTACTGACAGAGTTAATGTTTCTGTGTGTGATATCAGGGTACTGACAGAGTTAATGTTTCTGTGTGTGATATCAGGGTACTGACAGAGTTAATGTTTATGTGTGTGATATCAGGGTACTGACAGAGTTAATGTTTCTGTGTGTGATATCAGGGTACTGACAGAGTTAATGTTTCTGTGTGTGATATCAGGGTACTGACAGAGTTAATGTTTCTGTGTGTGATATCAGGGTACTGACAGAGTTAATGTTTCTGTGTGTGATATCAGGGTACTGACAGAATTAATGTTTCTGTGTGTGATATCAGGGTACTGACAGAGATAATGTTTCTGTATGTGATATCAGGGTACTGACATAGTTAATGTTTCTGTGTGTGATATCACGGTACTGATAACGTTATTGCTTCTGTGTGTGATATCAGGGTACTGACAGAGTTAATGTTTCTGTGTGTGATATCAGGGTACTGACAGAGTTAATGTTTCTGTGTGTGATATCAGGGTACTGACAGAGTTAATGTTTCTGTGTGGGATATCAGGGTACTGACAGAGTTAATGTTTCTGTGTGTGATATCAGGGTACTGACAGAGTTAATGTTTCTGTGTGTGATATCAGGGTACTGACAGAGTTAATGTTTCTGTGTGTGATATCATGCTACTATCGTTTCATTCAGCCATTTCGACGTATTCGTGTTCTAAGCATCGGCACGCTAGAATTTCATGTTAACCATCAATAATATATATATATATATAGATAGATAGATAGATAAAACAACAACACACACAAAAAAGGAGCCCTGTAGTGACAGCATTGCCTAGATTCTAATTACCTTAGTGTGCACATCATTAGCGAGGCTTTAAAATTCCTGACATATCATCAAAGGACGTGACACTGCCCCGTTTTAGTGATTCCTGTCGTTATTACAGTGATATTGTAAGATAAATTACATGTATTGATGAAATAGAAGCTGCGTGACACACGCGCATTTCATGGCGACTTCATAATAACGGCATATTACATTGATCAACTTGATGTCATAAAGATTTTAATGCTGTTACACATGGTGTATCATTGATACTAATTTACATATATGTGCATTGTATGTACCGCAAGATTACCGATATATCTGCATGTATGTTCCAATACTTCTCTGTACCACGTTTAACAAAAGTACCGGCCCTACTTCTCGGTACCACGTTTAACAAAAGTACTGAGCAATACTTCTCTGTACCACGTTTAACAAAAGTACCGGCCCTACTTCTCTGTACCACGTTTAACAAAAGTACCGACCAATACTTCTCCGTACCACGTTTAACAAAAGTATCGGCCCTATTTCTCTGTACTACATTTAACAAAAGAGCCGACCAATACTTCTCTGTACCACGTTTAACAAAAGTGCCGACCAATACTTCTATGTATTACGATTTAAAAGTACCGACCATACTTCTCTGTACCACGTTTAACAAAAGTGCCGACCAAAACTTCTTTGTACCACGTTTAACAAAAGTACCGGCCCTACTTCTCTGTACCACGTTTAACAAAGTGCCGACCATACTTCTCTGTACCACGTTTAACAAAAGTACCGACCAAAACTTCTTTGTACCACGTTTAACAAAAGTACCGGCCCTAAGTCTCTGTACCGCGTTTAACAAAAGTGCCGACCATACTTCTCTGTACCATGTTTAACAAAAGTGCCGACCATACTTCCCAGCGCCACGCTATAACAAAAGTACCGACCAATACTTCTCTGTACCACGCTTAACAAAAGTGTCGACCATACTTCCCAGCGCCACGCTATAACAAAAGTACCGACCAATACTTCTCCGTACCACGTTTAACAAAAATATCGGCCCTATTTCTCTGTACCACATTTAACAAAAGAGCCGACCAATACTTCTCTGTACCACGTTTAACAAAAGTGCCGACCAATACTTCTATGTATTACGATTTAAAAGTACCGACCATACTTCTCTGTACCACGTTTAACAAAAGTACCGACCAAAACTTCTTTGTACCACGTTTAACAAAAGTACCGGCCCTACTTCTCTGTACCACGTTTAACAAAGTGCCGACCATACTTCTCTGTACCACGTTTAACAAAAGTACCGACCAAAACTTCTTTGTACCACGTTTAACAAAAGTACCGGCCCTACTTCTCTGTACCACGTTTAAAAAAAGTGCCGACCATACTTCCCAGCGCCACGCTATAACAAAAGTACCGACCAATACTTCTCTGTACCACGTTTAACAAAAGTGTCGACCATACTTCCCAGCGCCACGCTATAACAAAAGTACCGACCAATACTTCTTTGTACCACGTTTAACAAAAGTACCGACTTCTCTGTACCACGTTTAACAAAAGTACCGACCAATACTTCTATGTATTACGATTTAACAAAAGTACCGACCATACTTCTCTGTACCACGTTTAACAAAAGTACCGACCAAAACTTCCCAGCGCCACGCTATAACAAATGTACCGACCAAAACTTCTATGTATCACGATTTAACAAAAGTACCGGACATATTTTCTCTGTACCACGTTTAACAAAAGTGCCGACCAATACTTCTCTATACCACGTTTAACATAAGTACCGGCCCTACTTCTCTGTACCACGTTTAACAAAAGTACCGACCAATACTTCTCCGTACCACGTTTAACAAAAGTACCGGCCATACTTCTCTGTACCACGTTTAACAATAGTGCCGACCAATACTTCTCTGTACCACGTTTAACAAAAGTACCGACCAATACTTCTCCGTACCACGTTTAACAAAAGTACCGGCCCTACTTTTCGTACCACGTTTAACAAAAGTACCGAGCAATACTTCTCCGTACCACGTTTAACAAAAGTACGGACCGATACTTCTATGTATTACGATTTAACAAAAGTACCGAGCAATACTTCTCTGTACCACGTTTAACAAAAGTGCCGACCAATACTTCTATGTATTACGATTTAAAAGTACCGACCATACTTCTCTGTACCACGTTTAACAAAAGTACCGACCAAAACTTCTTTGTACCACGTTTAACAAAAGTACCGGCCCTACTTCTCTGTACCACGTTTAACAAAGTACCGACCAAAACTTCCCAGCGCCACGCTATAACAAATGTACCGACCAAAACTTCTACTTCTCCGTATTTTCTCTGTACCACGTTTAACAAAAGTGCCGACCAATACTTCTCTGTACCACGTTTAACAAAAGTACCGGCCCTACTTCTCCGTACCACGTTTAACAAAAGTACCGACCAATACTTCTCCGTACCACGTTTAACAAAAGTACCGGCCTTACTTCTCTGTACCACGTTTAACAAAAGTACCGACCAATATTTCTTTGTACCTCCGTACCACGTTTAACAAAAGTACCGGCCCTACTTTTCGTACCACGTTTAACAAAAGTACCGAGCAATACTTCTCCGTACCACGTTTAACAAAAGTACGGACCGATACTTCTATGTATTACGATTTAACAAAAGTACCACCACGTTTAACAAAAGTTCAATACTTCTATGTATTACGATTTAAAAGTGCCGACCATACTTCTCTGTACCACGTTTAACAAAAATACCGAGCAATACTTCTCTGTACCACGTTTAACAAAAGTACCGACCAACACTTCTTTGTACCACGTTTAACAAAAGTGCCGACCAATACTTCTCTGTACCACGTTTAACAAAAGTACCGGCCAATACTTCTCTGTACCACGTTTAACAAAAGTACCGAACAATACTTCTTTGTACCACGTTTATCAAAAGTACCGACCAATACTTCTATGTATTACGATTTAACAAAAGTACCGACCAAAACTTCTCTGTACCACGTTTAACAAAAGTACCGGCCTTCTCCACGTTTAACAAAAGTACCACGTACCACGTTTAACAAAAGTACCGGCCCTACTTCTCTGTACCACGTTTAAAAAAAGTGCCGACCATACTTCCCAGCGCCACGCTATAACAAAAGTACCGACCAATACTTCTCTGTACCACGTTTAACAAAAGTGTCGACCATACTTCCCAGCCCACGCTATAACAAAAGTACCGACCAATACTTCTCTTTAACAAAAGTACCACGTTTAACAAAAGTGCCGACCAATACTTCTCTATACCACGTTTAACAAAAGTACCGAGCAATACTTCTCTGTACCACGTTTAACAAAAGTACCGGCCCTACTTCTCTGTACCACGTTTAACAAAAGTACCGACCAATACTTCTCCGTACCACGTTTAACAAAAGTGCCGACCAATACTTCTCTGTACCACGTTTATACTTCTCTGTACCACGTTTAACAAAAGTACCGGCCAATACTTCTCTGTACCACGTTTAACAAAAGTACCGGCCCTACTTCTCTGTACCACGTTTAACAAAAGTACCGACCAATACTTCTCCGTACCACGTTTAACAAAAGTACCGACCAATACTTCTCTGTACCACGTTTAACAAAAGTACAGGCCCTACTTCTCTGTGCCACTTTTTACAAAAGGGCCGACCAATACTTCTCTGTACCACGTTTAACAAAAGTACCGGCCAATACTTCTCTGTACCACGTTTAACAAAAGTACCGAACAATATTTCTCTGTACCACGTTTAACAAAAGTACCGACCAATACTTCTCTGTACCACGTTTAACAAAAGTACCGGCCCTACTTCTCCGTACCACGTTTAACAAAAGTACCGACCAATACTTCTCGGTACCACGTTTAACAAAAGTACCGGCCTTACTTCTCTGTACCACGTTTAACAAAAGTACAGGCCCTACTTCTCTGTACCACGTTTAACAAAAGTGCCGACCAAAACTTCTCTGTACCACGTTTAACAAAAGTACCGACCGATACTTCTATGTATTACGATTTAACAAAAGTACCGGTCATACTTCTCTGTGCCACGTTTAACAAAAGTACCGGCCATACTTCTCTATACCACGTTTAACAAAAGTACCGGACATACTTCTCTGTACCACGTTTAACAAAAGTACCGACCAAAACTTCTATGTATCACGATTTAACAAAAGTACCGGACATATTTTCTCTGTACCACGTTTAACAAAAGTACCGGCCATACTTCTCTGTACCACGTAATAATAAAAGTACTGACCATACTTCTCACTAACACAATATTACAGACGCATCAACCATTGCTTTTGTGCACCACTACTGACTACTGACGAATCCGACAATAACTACATCTAAAACTTATAATGACAGAAGACAACTTCTTCTGAAATACGGACGCCAAAATTTACATCAGTTTGATAAATATGGGACTTAAGGGCTCAGATTCAACATGAGATGTATTTTATCAAATATCAATCAGTGACAGGTGTCAATGAAAGTATTTACCTTATCGACTGAGACTTTCAGATATTTAAATATGTTTAACCTTAACCGATTTGATTTTATAGAGACACAGAAATAAAAAGGAGCCGGTAAAACAGTATATTGTTGGATTAAGATAGATTTACGCTGATTAATGTACAAATGTTCCCATAACTATATTGCTCTGTTTAGTATCGTGAAACATGATAATGTCTAAGTTTAGTTTATATCTAAAACCAAAATAATTTGGGCAGTTTCCGGGAGGAAACTAACCAATCACGTCCTTTCCAGATACTTACTGTCGCTTAATTCCAATCAAGCAGCCAGCTTCAGCATTACATACGTACATGTATGATCATCCTTCTAAATCAGATAAACATATTCCTCTCAGTGTCACATTTGAACATTTATGTAAATATTTCATTTCCGTCTTTTTTCAGTTTTACAGTATTAACGTTAATTTCTCGGAAACGACAGGAAGCAGAGACGTTTTCCATGGATTTACCCCTCCCTATGTATACAGTGGTGTCAAATGATGCTACATGTCCAGTAGACAGGGAGACTAGGAAGCCTTGAAGGTATCATCGACCTTCCGTTGAGTAAAGGATTAACACTAGCCATCCAGTTGGGAATTTAGAAGACTTGGAGATGTTAGATAAGACATGCATGAAGGAATAAGTAGATGTCACCTACAGAAGATATAACATTCATAATTATATGTCACTAACAGTTCGTGTAGTAATCTACAACCCATTTATCCCAAAGGAAAGCGTTGCTGTCCTATATTCTGATCATGTGTTTGGCACTTTCAGCACATATATGATATATTGTAAGGCTTTCAGTATTAACACAAAATAACACACATATGTAGGTTGTACCAAATTTCGAGTGACCCTGGTATGGATTGATACCTGTTCCCCAATTTCGATTGACCCAGGTAAAGACCTAGATAACATTTCGTATCCATGACCCTGGTATGGTTGTACCTGCCTGCTCTCCAATTTCGTATCCATGACACTGGTATGGCTGTACCTGTTCCCCAATTTCGCATCCATGACCCAGGTAAAGATGTACCTGCTCCCCAATTTCGTATCCATGACCCTGGTATGGCTGTACCTGTTCCCCAATTTCGCATCCATGACCAAGGTAAAGATGTACCTGCTGCCCAATTTCGTATCCATGACCCTGGTATGGATGGCTGTACCTGCTCTCCAATTTCGCATCCATGACCCAGGTAAAGATGTACCTGCTCCCCAATTTCGTATCCATGACCCTGGTATGGCTGTACCTGCTCCCCAATGTTCCCTCAATTTCGCATCCATGACCCTGGTAGATGTACCTGCTCCCCAATTTCGTATCCATGACCCTGTATCCATGACCCAGGTAAAGATGTACCTGCTCCCCAATTTCGTATCCATGTATCCATGACCCTGGTATGGTTGTACCTGTTCCCCAATTTCGCATCTATGACCCTGGTATGGCTGTACCTGTTCCCCAATTTCGCATCCATGACCCAGGTAAAGATGTACCTGCTCCCCAATTTCGTATCCATGACCCTGGTATGGCTGTACCTGTTCCCCAATTTCGCATCCATGACCCAGGTAAAGATGTACCTGCTCCCCAATTTCGTATCCATGACCCTGGTATGGTTGTACCTGCTCTCCAATTTCGTATCCATGACACTGGTATGGCTGTACCTGTTCCCCAATTTCGCATCCATGACCCAGGTAAAGATGTACCTGCTCCCCAATTTCGTATCCATGACCCTGGTATGGCTGTACCTGCTCTCCAATTTCGCATCCATGACCCAGGTAAAGATGTACCTGCTCTCCAATTTCGTATCCATGACCCTGGTATGGTTGTACCTGCTCCCCAATTTCGCATCCATGACCCTGGTATGGCTGTACCTGTTCCCCAATTTCGCATCCATGACCCTGGTATGGTTGTACCTGCTCTCCAATTTCGTATCCATGACCCAGATAAAGATGTACCTGCTCCCCAATTTCGTATCCATGACCCTGGTATGGTTGTACCTGCTCTCCAATTTCGTATCCATGACCCAGATAAAGATGTACCTGCTCCCCAATTTCGTATCCATGACCCTGGTATGGCTGTACCTGTTCCCCAATTTCGCATCCATGACCCTGGTATGGTTGTACCTGCTCTCCAATTTCGTATCCATGACCCAGATAAAGATGTACCTGCTCCCCAATTTCGTATCCATGACCCTGTTCCCCAATTTCGCATCCATGACCCAGGTAAAGATGTACCTGCTCTCCAATTTCGTATCCATGACCCTGGTATGGTTGTACCTGTTCCCCAATTTCGCATCTATGACCCTGGTATGGCTGTACCTGTTCCCCAATTTCGCATCCATGACCCAGGTAAAGATGTACCTGCTCCCCAATTTCGTATCCATGACCCTGGTATGGCTGTACCAGTTCCCCAATTTCGCATCCATGACCCAGGTAAAGATGTACCTGCTCCCCAATGACGTATCCATGACCCAGGTATGGCTGTACCTGTTCCCCAATTTCGCATCCATGACCCAGGTAAAGATGTACCTGCTCCCCAATTTCGTATCCATGACCCTGGTATGGCTGTACCTGTTCCCCAATTTCGTATCCATGACCCAGGTAAAGATGTACCTGCTCCCCAATTTCGTATCCATGACCCTGGTATGGTTGTACCCGTTCCCCAATTTCTTATCCATGACCCTGGTATGGTTGTACCTGTTCCCCAATTTCGCATCCATGACCCAGGTAAAGATGTACCTGCTCTCCAATTTCGTATCCATGACACTTGTATGGCTGTACCTGTTCCCCAATTTCGCATCCATGACCCAGGTAAAGATGTACCTGCTCCCCAATTTCGTATCCATGACCCTGGTATGGCTGTACCTGCTCTCCAATTTCGCATCCATGACCCAGGTAAAGATGTACCTGCTCCCCAATTTCGTATCCATGACCCTGGTATGGTTGTAGCTGCTCTCCAATTTCGTATACATGACCCAGATAAAGATGTACCTGCTCCCCAATTTCGTATCCATGACCCTGGTATGGTTGTACCTGCTCTCCAATTTCCTGCTCTCCTGTTCCCCAATTTCGTATCCATGACCCTGGTATGGCTGTACCTGGTCCCCAATTTCGTATCCATGACCCTGGTATGGTTGTACCTGCTCTCCAATTTCGTATCCATGACCCAGGTAAAGATGTACCTGCTCCCCAATTTCGTATCCATGACCCTGGTATGGCTGTACCAGTTCCCCAATTTCGCATCCATGACCCAGGTAAAGATGTACCTGCTCTCCAATTTCGTATCCATGACCCTGGTATGGCTGTACCTGTTCCCCAATTTCGCATCCATGACCCAGGTAAAGATGTACCTGCTCTCCAATTTCGTATCCATGACCCTGGTATGGTTGTACCTGTTCCCCAATTTCGCATCCATGACCCTGGTATGGTTGTACCTGCTCTCCAATTTCGTATCCATGACCCAGGTAAAGATGTACCTGCTCCCCAATTTCGTATCCATGACCCTGGTATGGTTGTACCTGCTCTCCAATTTCGTATCCATTCCCAATTTCGTATCCATGACCCAGGTATGGATGTACCTGCTCTCCAATTTCGTATCCATGACCCAATGGCTGTACCTGTTCCCCAATTTCGTTCCATGACCCAGGTATGTTACCTGCCCCCAATTTGTTATAATGAATGAGTGTATTCACTTTTCTATTCTCCGCAGTACACCAAGTACGTACATAAACTACATTATAACATAAACCAATCGAGAATAATGCCCGCAGAAGTGTTGATATACGACTACAAACTATCTACAACCTACCAGGTTTACAGCCAATACCCTCACGCCATCCTCACATAAAGCTGACATATTTACAGGCACGGAGAAGAAATACCACCTCCAAGTGGCAGTATTGCACTTCGCTTTGTAAATAAACGTTTTTTTATGATTTACAATATAATTGCACTCGAGGTAATGTTGAGAGAGGATGCTATAAAATAAAACCAATCTCTATCAATTGTGTTTGTCATCCACTTAAATCTGTCGCATTTAGGAGTAACACAAGTTTTCAATCGACCCTGGGCGCTCTGCTCTCACATCCTCAGCCGCGACGTTTCTGTCAGATTAAGGCGAGACAGCGTGGAGTATTAAGAACATTTACAGATGGTATATGATTGTATAGTGCAGTTATAGGTTGCGAGATAAGGAAATCACATTATTTCTCTAACCACAACTTTAACATAGTGTCAATAACGTCACAGTGACGATATCTGTGATATGAGCAAAGTGCAAAGGTCTTGGAAAAAGACATGAATGCATATTGAATCTTCCCATGTTTTACTTACGAAAAGTTAAACTTTCAGTTGAGAATCAAAACCCATTTGACTAGCAGTTCTCTCTTTATGTTTTCTATAATTTAATTTTCTGTACTAAGAGAAATGAAAGCTTGGTGGGAGGGAGATTTGTTGTATTTGTTTATAAGCGGTTTAACGTCTTCGCCGGAGCCATGTATAAGGATGGGCGTCGAGAGCGATACTAATAGTCGAAAACAAAGCCATGAAATGAAGAGCGACAGGAGGAAAGAAAGTAGAAAGGAGGGGAGGCAGTAGATCGATACCAATACTGATCAACATGCCCTGAGCACGTG
Source organism: Ylistrum balloti (assembly GCF_031769215.1). Classification (NCBI taxonomy): domain Eukaryota; kingdom Metazoa; phylum Mollusca; class Bivalvia; order Pectinida; family Pectinidae; genus Ylistrum; species Ylistrum balloti. The sequence goes on along the minus strand of NW_026782102.1, from coordinate 74,559 downwards.
GAGGAGGGGAGGGAGGGGGGCGAAAATAAGGCGCGCATACAGTGTTACAGTGTGAAGAAGATTCTTGAAGATGCAGGATCACGTGATCCACAAAATATAACAGAAAACACGTTCCCTGCAGTCACTCTCCAGCATGTTCTGATGTAATATGTTTTGTAACACAAATGGATATCGATCTGAGGAACGGTACCAAGTTAACTGTTCTTTGTTTTTATACTAATCATACATTGATTACAACATATATTATAATTTCTCGCTTGACTGCATCAAATGGCTATAACATATAAGTTTTCTCGCTTGACTGCATCCGATTGATTATAACATATATTAAAGATTCTCTGTTGATTGCCTCTGATAAGACAGCACCAGTATTGCAATCTAAGTGCGTTTTGTATGACGCCAATGCACCGAATGACAGGTACAGGTAGGTCCCGCGACTTTAATAAACACTCAGTCCGCTTAGTTGGTTCTAACGATCTTTACGTATAACCATAAATGCACGTGATCAACTTTAAATCGTCCTTTAATTGAGGATGTAGTCAACAAAGGTTACATTGATGATGTAAATGTTTATTGAGAGAGCTCAGACGATATTCATGAAATACCTGTCTGACCTCGGTATATTTCATCAAAACGGATATAATAAAAAATACAATGTCAAATGGGTGTCTATTGAACAGTATTGCATAACATTTTGAAGACTTTGGTTTGGGTTACGTCAGCATTTCAAAGAGGTCGCCTTATCGAGTTTCGCCTCTATTAGTTACAACGCTACAGCAGCAGTCGAGCGGAAAGTTGTGCCGTGTTGGTTGCGAATGCCAGTGTCTGTTTCTGAATACGGAAATCATCGTCTACTGGGTTGGTATAAATTACAGATTACTGAATCAGGGAAAAAATGCGGAACAAAATTAGTCAACGTGCTAACGATTACGCATAAAAGGACAGATAGGGTTACCGACAATCCGGAAATTAGCGACGGCCTCGGAAATAATGTCATCGTTGTTTGTTTTAAAAGAGAAACGGTCGATAATTCTCCGTCGTCTTCTCCGTGATCGCCAAGACAGCTACAATGCGTGCAGGTCTGATATGGCCATCACAGGGATTGAATTGAGCTTGAAATAGTGCTGAGAATTATAACTGTGTGGCGATACATGTTGAAGATATAGTTTTATGGTTTATTTCTTGATAAACTACATGTAGTAGTACCCGATTTTGAGATTATGTATGATCGATAGTCAATATTAATTTTGTTATATCGCAATCCACGTATTTTTGAGATATTCAAAATGTTTTCGTTCGTTTGATCACTTGTGAGTAAAACCTAGTGTACAAGCCTAGGGACTCCAGAACCAAGTTTCATGTCACCTGTATTAGTGACAGGTATGTTTATTTACAACGGTGTAGGAGGTTGTCACACAAAAGTGAGGGCCAATAGGTATAAATCTGACGAATCAGAAATTTTTCAGGAGAGTATAAAATCACCGCCTTGTTTATATTAGAAAACACGATAGGTAATCCACTGATGTTTTGGAATACATGACAGTAAATTGACCGACATTTAGATATCAAACAGCACATGACATGAAAATAACACGTTGTTTTATTGAAGAACGAGACAAACTAGAATTAACATACTATGCCGTTATAGGACATTTGCCGTAAACATTAAGACGCACATTAACTGTATCAGCGACAACAAACTCTAGCCGTGTCGACTACCGGGCTGTTATAGGACGCAAATTGAACTATCATCGGAGTCACGGAAACGACGGTTCCCGAAAGTACTGTCTTGAGACAAGTTTACAGCATGATGAGGGTATTTGAAATTGAATTTTCACCAAAACCTTAATTGAATATTACCATCCGGTATGAAATGGTAGCCAGTGTTATAACTAGATATAGAAATACGATTTTTTCCCCTTTCTTTTCGCTGCCTCAGCATTTTAACATCCAATTCCAACATTTTAAAGAATATTCATCAGATATTTATTTTGCCAATCGATTTTTCTACAGGAGAGTGAAGCATTTTGATAACGTGATTGTCTATAGATAATAAAAATTTTAATCTAAATATTCCAATCCCCATGAGCATCCATAATTATTCTCCAGGTGGTAATCTCAGACGATAAAACTAAGCAAAACACAACAGTGGTTCCTTAAAATCTGGGATTGTGGCGACCCCCACAGTTCACGTATTCGACAATAAATAACGAGATTCCATGATGTTACGTGTTCCTGTGTTCAGAGAGGTGACATTTGTTGAGTGGTCAGACGTGTGTACATTCATTCAAATTTCAATGTCGTTGGTAAAGAGTTGTGTTTAGACCTTCTCTTATTTGAAATGTACATGCCTCTTTAAATAACCGTCATAAAAGCGAACAAAATGACGTAACGTTGTAATATAGCAGTGACACGTCGCCATTTCTGTGATATCATATATTTGTCTGTTCAGAAGCATTTAAAAACAGGTTACGCGCCGGTTATTGAAATTTTTTTTTCCCGAAAAATATCCAGAAGTTTATAATACGTGTGGCAACCATGTCATTTCTATATGTTGTCATTGTGCAAGCATTTAAGTTTTTGCCATTTCTCTGTGTTATTAATAAATATCTTATAAATTCATGACATATAGTCTATATTTAAACCTTGCCAACCCAATATTTGTTTTGATCAATATTCACACGTGGCGCAGCGCGCACCAAGTTATATATATCTACCCCAATGTAAATATAAAACAAGACCTTAGATGTCACCAATTTTACAACATATTTACACGTGAGGCAGCGCGCACCAAGTAATATATATCTACCCCAATGTTAATATAAAACAAGACCTTAGATGTCACCAATTTTACAACATCGTAAAAAAAATCGCGTCAATTAAACGATAGCAAAGAACATGTGCATTTCTGTGGCACGGATGGTTGTATGAAATAGAAATTATATCTTGTGTTTTGTGTCAGCAAACAGTCACGTGATTTTGAGAAACAATGACGAGTTGCTAATGCACATTGTATCCTAGCCGGCTTATCTGTTAAGTGACCTTTGACTTTTCGATTTTCTTCCGTTAAATTGGTCTACCATGTAGACCCCGGACTAATCAGCCTGACACCTGGGCCCCACGGGACCGGCAGTCGATTGTCCTAGCTGACAGACGTTCCCGCCATGTCATTGAACCGTCTGGTTGGAGTTGGTACAAATGCAGAGCAACACATCTCCGAGATGGAAAGCATCACACTCATCAAGGTTAGGTTACGTACAGTTATCCTCAGCGCGATACGGATTCAAAAAATAAATAGTTACGTTTGCCTTTCTATGTAAACTTGCCAAAACATTTGTGATACAAGATACCATGTCATCCAGCGCGTGACCATTATGACATCAGTGTTGTCGGCATTGGTGCTTTGTTGTCGATATGGCTCTTCCAATTGACGGATTACACTGCCGTCAACGATTTATCAATTTTAGCATGAATAAAACCGTAATCAAAATAAGGAAATCAAATGAGCAGGGAATATATATACACCATTAAACTGTACTGTTGCGGTAAATATGGTAGTTAGTTTTGCCTGAAATTCACCAGTTTTCGTTAACTACAGAGCTCTGGCATTTATAACGACCATTAATGCCATATGAATACAGTTTAATAATTAAACAATTGATAATCATACACTGCTGCCGTCAATATTTCCTACCAAATCAGGAAGATTTGTAAAATTCACACAATAGTACCGTACGATACCTCAATTTGTATCAATGTTTCAACTTTTAAATTCTCGAAAAGAAATTAAGTTGTACCTGAGTATATTGATCAGTGAAGCTTAAGAAAATCAAATAAAAACACCAACATGATTAAATACGAGAAATTGTCTCAAAGTCCGTGTTTTTTCCCGCGGTATATTCTATATTTGATGCGTATGCAAAGAAAGATAACTCATGTTCATTGTGTTCACTAGATATGTACACACACAGTGGCTTGCTACAATTCTATACTTCTTTAACCTTAAAGGTAAGATTGTTAAGTCTCTGATTTCTTCGTCTCGAGTTGAGATAAACCGACCGTATCCTACTGCTAGAGACAAGCAGGTGTTGAGTAAGTCCTCAAAATCTGTCCCAAAGGAAGAATATGGGCGTTCTAGACAGTCAATTGTAAATAATTGTAACATGTTAATGTTTTGTACTGTTATATATTGCTTTTATTAATTATTTAGGTATATAAGCATGTTTATCAGCCTTTAGACTGTCGAATGTTCTGCTCCGCCGATTTGAAAATTCAACAGCAGCTTTTGTTTGTGTGACCAGATATATATATATATAATCACATGTTGCGCTCGTTTTAGTTAGTCGGAATAGGTTGGCACTAAATCGGGCGAGTGTGGGTTGTTTTACAGGCCATACGAATTACGTTTGTAATTATTGATGTGTACAGCTGAAAACGGCATTTTAAACAAACAGAAAGGCTTTGAACGGCAGCTATGTATGGCCTGAAATTTGATACCTTATGTTAACGAATTTTTGGTGAATTCATTATACATTTATGAGCCGCAGTGTTTTCCGTTTAAGTATACATTCAAATTACATCTGACTGACGGTTAAAGCGAGCTTTATTTTAACACAATGTCTAAAAGACACGGAAACATCTAAATATCCAACGTCACTTTGTGATATACATTTTATTTGATCAATTAAAAGATTTTTTAAATGCCTTTCAAGGCGTTGGTGATGGAGTTCATGCCTACACACGAACATATTCAACCACGGATTCTACAGCCATAGACCAATTTTGCAGCAATATCCCTGTAAAATATATTACATTTTAAACAAAACACAAGCAAATGTATTCATTTTGAGTGCAAAGTTAACATTTGTTAAGAAAGCTAGCTGAAACTTTATTGATATAGCTGTTTTAGTCAAAATGTATACGCAGTATTAATCAACATTATATTTACAACATGCATTTATTTGTGTCGACCCCGTGGGAGATAAGTCTTGGCTCTATACGCTATGGACAATCAAATAAGGTTGTTATTTAACATATTATACAGATACCGTATCATATATATATATACTGTCAAACACAGATTTAGCTGGTGGAACTTGATGGTTACATTCAGGTGTATATGTTAGTATTGTGTAACGGTTAACTGGTAATCAGTCTCTATATATTTATTCAAATGAAGCCGTGTCTACGAGATGCTAATTAGTCTCTTTAAGTCCCAATATCTAGGTCTAGAGATGCTAATTAGTCTCTTTAAGTCCCAATATCTAGGTCTAGAGATGCTAATTAGTCTCTTTAAGTCCCAATATCTAGGTCTAGAGATGCTAATTAGTCTCTTTAAGTCCCAATATCTAGGTCTAGAGATGCTAATTAGTCTCTTTAAGTCCCAATATCTAGGTCTAGTAACGCATAATAAAATAGTCATTGTGAAATGTTTAACTGTAAACGGAAAATCTGTGTGCTAGTAAATGATTTTTATGTATTTATTCTCCAGTTTCAAACAAAAAATATTAGAGACAAAAATTAAGACCAAATAATAATAATAATAATAATAATAATAATATGTATTTAAAAAAATATGTATGAAAAAAGATGTCCCAGTTGAGCTTTGAACCCTGTAGCCCTAAAATCGTCCATTGTTTAAACTACTTACAGTTCGCCACTGTTATCTGACTTTTGCCCTGATTTAGCGATGAGCTTAACTTTTCAATTATGTACTTTCGTGGATATCATTCGTCTATGAACTGAAAATGCCTCTAACAAACAAGTATTTGTTGCCGATACACTATTTCACGTGGGTGTCGCCACCTTGTTACGTTATAAATACGCATGACCTTGACGGCGAACAAATAAGAAAATGACGTGTAACCACGATTTCGGAACAAGAACGTCATTTGTGTTGAATTATGTTCTCGTATTAGACATATTTCTTTTGAAGGTAATCAACTTTTGTTTTCATTTTTAAATTAAATGAAGAGATACCGAGAAAAGAAAAGTAAACAATCAATACCAAGTTTATGCTTACACAATTTATCTTTTTTAGCGTGATCGTTCACAAGCTTTGCAATACTGACTCATTCAAACGCACAGTTAACCTATATAGCGATGGGAGATCGCAGTCGACTTGTTGGACTTTAAACGTATATTTCCGTAAATAAAGCTTGTTTAATGTCGATCATCTAATTAAGTCAGGATATACTCCGACCAGTTGTTGTTTAGTCGTTACGGTCATAATAAAAATAAGATTTTAAAACAAAACAAAAACAGAAAAAAATACAACACATATACATTGTAAGTATATATACGTAAGTTTTAAGTTGGTTCTGTGAACGTGCAGGTTTCAAATGTAATCGTCAGACATCTATGTACATCATTGCTATACCCTGTGTATCGTTTGATCCGATGAAGAGAAACTGTTATCATATTTTTGGTACAAAATGTGTGCAATTTTGTACCACACATCGGCATATTCATCACATCCCTGACGTACTCATCACACCCCGACGTACTCGACACAACCCCGGGATATTCGTCAAATTCCATGGTGATCACAAATTATTATATATATACTCACACACATTTCACGTAATTTGTCGTTATTCACAAATATCACGTCATTTGTCTTTAGTCACAAATATCGCATCATTTTTATTTATTCACAATTATCACGCGATTTGCCTAGTAAATGGCAAGGCGAAATTGTAACAATCTATTATGTTTACTTTAACGTTTGATAAGTCCAACAGGATGTATATTACATAAACGTGATACTAAACATTGCCAAATAAACATCACACATAAGGCACACATTAGTGGAATACACAAATAATTGCGAAGAACATCTGATGCGTAACGTGCTGACAGTACAGATACATATGTACGTCACTTCCGCTGGTCGCGCTGATAGCCTTTCACAAAGTCTTGAAGACAGAGCGCGCCATCACGGTCCACGTCGTAGCGGGTAATCATTCGTTGAATGTCCTCGTCAGTTTTGACCTTGTTCAGTCGTTCCAGCGTCGTCTCGATATCGTTCTCTGTAATCATTCCATCGCCGTCCAAATCCAGGGAATGAAAAATGTCCTCTATATCTGTTTTACTAGATAAACGAAACAGATGTATAACTATAAACTAGCGTTCTTTTTGTTGTTTTTGGATTTCATTTACATGTTGTACTATATTTCGTATTATATCTCTTGTAATATCGATTATTTCATTGTTATTACTCGCCACTTAGACGTAATTATATTTCAAGTACATGTAATTATACAGTCTAACCTCCTTATCTCGAACTCGTATAACTCAAAGACCCCATTTAATTCGAGTTATTTTGTCTGCCCCGGCCAAACCTTTCGCAAAACATTCGATCTCAGTTAAATTAAATACCCAGATAGTTCGACGTTTTCCAACGGTTCCGTCGACTTCGAAGTAACGAAGTTCAACTTTATTCGTACTAACTGAAACGACTCCAGAATGGTTGCTTATTTATTATGTTTTTCGTCGATCACACGTTAGATCTTGTAACGTCTGTTGTAAGTGCTACCGTGTATTTTGTTGTGTTTCATTATAGCTATATCTCGAAAAAGATATGTGGAGAATAAAGAATGTTATGTAAACTATTTGTTACTTGTTGGGGTGAGCATTATGCTAGTCATTAAATCTATCAAATTGTATATATCTATGTATACCAAATTATCATCAAATTATACTTAACACCTACCGTGTGAATTCGTTGACAACTGCTATTTATCTAGAGTAAACATTGCATGCTGTTGTGTGTTTACATTGTATGCTATCCTTGATGTTTACGTAAGATGTTGGGTGGTGTTCACATGTTATATTTGTCTGATGTTTGTATTACCTACAGCTCGGTGTTAATATTGGATGCAACTTGTAACGAATTATTATTGGTTACGTGTTGTTTCTGTTAAGAAATGACATGCTGTTTGTTGTCTCCAGAATATCGTGAATATATAAACTTAGTTATCAGTACATTATGTGTTATGGTTTTTGCTTCTTCGTCAATCTTTTGAGAGTAATATGTACGCCAACTTATTTACAAGTAAAGGTACAGTGTATGTTTACATCCTTAAATTCTATATATTTACCAGTACTTTTGTAGTTTGCAGACTTATTTACTTGTTCACCATTACACGAGTACTTACGTCCACTTTCTACTGTCCACTTTACACATCTCCGTCATGAAGGCATCCAGTGTAACAATGAGGTCCTCGTTAGGGTTCAGATCCACAAACATTCTCTGAAAAAAAATCGTATACTGCCAAATGAAAGAAAGACAAAAAGCCGCTTAATTAGTCAATTCAACAAGGTGTAAATTAAAAATATGATTAGTCAACAAAACAAAAAGTTAATCTTCGATAATGATTCGTCCCAATTCGGATAATATGGTGATGATGTATGAGTTTTTTGTCAGATGGTCGTATTCGGTTTTATTCTTGTTTAACATCACTTTGGCAACCATTCGTTTCTATCACGACACTCTTGCAATATGTTATATCAAAATATCAATATTATCAAAATATATCATAATAAATGTATTTACTAGTTTTCAGTGATAGCATCATTACGCGTGACTGAAATGAACAAGATGTGTTAATGAAACACTTTGACCCGGTTGCAAAAAATGGGACATTAAAACTGTACTGCGCAAGGCATGAGTTAATTACATGTACACTTTGCGAAGCACTTACATCTGTATGTCTTCAATGCGCAATAGTTAAGGTAAATGTTTAACTTTTCCAAATGAAGGTCAAAGGCCACGGTCAAAGTCACATGGTCAAAAATTTTGGTATATCCAGCAAGGTCTTGTCAAAAGGAACACACATGTCAACTATAAAAAGCCTTACCTCTTACGGTGCAATAGGTATGGCCAATTTTAAGTTCTTTTCAAATGTAGGTCAAATGTCACGATCAAGGTCACATAGTCAAACATTTTGGAATAACCGGAAAGGTCTTATCACAAATAACATATAAGCCAAACATGAAAGCCCTACGTCTTCTGGTGCAATAGTTATGGTCAATGTTAAAGTTGGCAAAAGACAAACAGACAGACAAACAGGCAGCACCAAAACAGTATGCCCCCGATCTCTCCATGCTAGGGCATAAAAAGTCATGTTTTATCGTGCTACTTATAAAATATTACGTCATGGTGATTGCTATCTATCGTTTTTTTATTATCTATCCCTTTGATATATATCTTCTTTACATTTTATTGGGTTTATTTATCTATTTTAAACTACCAGTCTTCATACAGCCATTCCTGAAGCATCGCAATATATACAGAATACAGTGTCAATGCCTTAAAATATAAGCTGTATTTGTGGCGAGGATGATGAAAGGCAAAAGTGTTGATCCTCTGGCCTCAATTTTGCCTGGTAACATAAGCTAATATAATTTCTCTGCGCGGAAATAGAGTTCCAAACTTCAACGATTTTGTGAATTTTTGTACATAGATTTGTTCATCATAATATATAAATCGCCTATTTCAACAATTATTTACATCGTTAAACGTAATATATAAGTAAGTTCAGAGAGTAATTCTGTCGAATTAATATATGCGCTAATATTCAGCTGGGTTTTTTTTTTGTACTTTCGAATACAGCAAAAGTACATTTGTATTTATAGCAGGTGTGTTCCGACAATGACAGTTATAAACATTCACGTAAGATATGTCAGCAGGTTCCTGAATTGTGAATCTATCAAGTGGTTGTTTAACCTCGATATGAAGACCATAACAGGACTCTGAGAGTTTTACACTGTAATCACGTGGGTAGCGTTTACCGACACCATGTATACATACAAACATGTACATATTGTATATAAGTAATTTCGTTCACCCTATATCGCCAGTCTTAATAAATGTCACGTTCTATTTAAATTCTATTATTCTATAATTGGTCCTCACTGGTCAGGACACACTTTGTCAGACTACTGTGTTGATATATATGTGTCTGGGCTTGTGTAGAGAATTACCTGTCCCCAAATAGATCAATTTCTGTCTATTATACTATTATAATGATATAGAAGGCATGAGGTATCTTAGCTTAAGCCAGGAGTCATATAGAACGGGAAACGGGAAACCTAATCTAGGGTTAAGAATATCTGTGACAAATTATATATTATGAAAGGGATTACAACTTTGCCTTGACGTAATGTTAAGCGAGTGTAAACAGCATACCTGTCTAGATTAATTGTGTAAGCTTATACGGATTTTTCTATATTAACATAATATTTCTTCAGTAAACACTTGATTACAGATTACCCATTGACTTACTGCAAATTGTTTTGTGACACAATTTGAATGTACATAGATATGAATTTGATAATTAATGACGCTAATGACCTCTAGTTCTCCATCACCATACTTTATCCCATCTAAATCAATCCCCCTTAACCTCCTATCTTCCTATACAGCTCCCCCTACCCGCTTTATCTAAAAAAAACGCCCATTCCAGTCGCTTTTTTTGCACAGTTGATTGTATACCCTCCCCCTCTCCCGCCACTACACCATCGTTGCAAATCCAATTTGTCAAAAGACCATAATTACATATAATGTATATGGAAACTCTTCGTAGCTCAAGAGAAATTGATCCGTGGTAAGCAACCAACAATATTTCACACCGTTTACTTTAAGAGTCTGCTTTACACAGTTTACCGATACAAGCTTGAAATTGTACTCACGGCTATTTGGAAAGATGTTCCGAGGAAGCCGAGTTCGACCACTGCATCACGAAATTGGTGGACTGTAAGTTGCCCATTGCTGAATGTATCAGCTTTATTGAAGAAATCTAAATAGGACTTCATGAGTTCAGGGGTGATATATTTTGAATATTTTCCCTGTTTTCCACAACTCAAAGGCACTCTTTCGTCGTCCAGACGTGTTTCACCGCCGCCTGTCTGATGTTCAGCAGTCAGGGGTGTTCGCACGTCTTCGTTTTGCTTTACATGTCCCAAAGGTGTTGTCAATACAGGGCTCAAAGACGCTCGTGTGTCTTCAGTCTGTTCTCCAGACCTCAGAGAAGTTCGTCCGTCGTCCGCCTGTTGCTCAGGCCTCAGAGGCGCTTGTCCGTTGTTTGTTTGCTGTACATGCCCCAAAGGCGCTCGTCCGTCATCCGAGTGCTGTACAGGCCATTGAGGCGCTCTCCCGTCATCTGATTGTTGTACATGCCCTAAAGGCGCTCGTCCATTGTTTGTTTGCGTTACACCCTCCAGAGGCTCTCGTCCGTCGTCTGACTGTTGTGTGGGCCATTGAGGCGCTCGTCCGTCTTCTGATTGCTGCGCTGACCCCAGATTCGCTAGTCTATTGTTTGTTTGTTGTACAGGACTGACAGGATTTCGTCCGACTTTTCCATCATATCGGAGTTTATCATCAGATAACTGTGATGATTTCTTTTCCGAGTCCAGGACAACATCCGGGGACTCCTGATCAGCGCTCTGCTTTCCGGGAGACTTGCGGGTACTCCCTATTGATATTTGACACGTGTATCGTTGCTGACGTGTTGGCGGCATGCTATGTCCGGTGTAAGAGAAGTTAAAGCGGCTACCAAGCAAATACCTGTGTAATTACACCAACACAATTGTACATATATATGTCCTTCTTCCCAAATAAGCAAGGTTCTCCGTACAGGTACATGCCACTTGTTCTATTCCAGACTATATGTAACCTATACGAGGTACCGTGTTCTCGGATAATTATCTACATGTATACGTGCCTACATTAACACCACGTCCAGGATAAGAGAAAGTTACCCGTGCAGTTACCCTGTTAAAAGAAATAACTCTCGTCTTCCAGTACAGGTAGTTTCCCGTGCAGGTACCCTGCCCTCGTGTTGATATGTGTATGTCTACATTCACATATAATTAAATGCCCACATACTTCGAGTAGAGCTTACACCGAGAGAAACATTAAATTCCCCTAGGATTATACATCATATCAGGGCTATTCAGATCATAACAAAGAACCCAGATCGACTACACAAATAATCTAAATATGTTAAAAATACTAGTCAATTATTGACACTACCGCTTAAGTGTTGAGCAGCTAATTACCTTACCATGGGCCATTTAACGAAGAAGTCCCTTAGGAAATGAATGCTAATCCTCGGTAGATATCCATTTAATACGGTTTATATTATCTACTGTGATACGTTGTTCTTATTAAAGTTGCTTAATCGATAATGACGTATAAACAACATTTTGAGTATCTGTGTCTCACTGATACATATCAAAATGCCGGATATAAAACGGATACATATCAATGTATGCCACAGACACAGGGACTGACACTTATTTTCTCTTCATATCTATTTTTTTTCGCTGTACCATAAACATCACAGTGATTTGTTGGTGTGGACACAATCGGAGTTCCATAACTTAGAATGAATTTAGTTTGTACGTGTAAAACAATATCGGGGGACCGGGTGAAACAGCCGATTGCAGCTAAGTGTTTAGCATTTTTCTTGACAGTGAATATTTTGGCACTTTTTACGGAAATGGGTATGCTTTCTGAAGCTTCTATGGTCCTTTATAAAATTTTATATTGCATGATCGTTGTTAAACGTAATTCTTTTGATATTCTGATACGATAACTGTAACTAAAAAAATATAACATTTGCATCTGTTACTGTTTAGAACTTTAAAAAAGTAAATAAAGTGAAAAAGTACGCACGAGAATCCTAGATACATGTAACTCTATAGCACCAGATCTTAAGTCCTATTGCAGACTGCTGAGGTGATAAAAATAAAATGACTCCCTTCATTGTCTGATCACAAAATAGTAACATTTTTATAAGATGACTTTGAAATAAACCGAACTTTGAAAGAATAATTGTTTTTCTTTCATTTCAGAAATAGATGACAGTAAGAGTTACGTCCCTTTACTAAAGAGTTAGCTATTCCTCATCATATTTGACCCATTCGGAAATAAAAGATGTCATGGGAATATTAAAGTTAGGTAAAGCCCCGGCACAGATGGTTTTAGTCACCATATGTTACTCCATATTGCTAAAACTATATGTAAACCTGTATTTGCTATCACAAAATTTGTAACATATTATTAGAGGAGAGGGCTTCAATAAGTTGTTATAGCTCGTGTCACGTCCTTTGGTTTATCTTAAGCAATAAACATGTCCAATGGAAATAAACTGTTACATTTCTTCTAAGGAATCCCAGCCGGGCAGGCGACCCCTTACCTTTTCACATGTCGTTCCGAGACTCGAACCCCGGACGGCAAGGTGAAAAACGGGTGCGATTTCACTGCGCCATCCGACCACTCTATCTGAATACCCATGGCTTGTAATATTAACGCTATGAATATATATAAACATATGTTCTCTGAAAGGCATTAACGTTATGGTAACTCAAAGAATAAAAATACTAAAGGATTTGCTTGGGGAAAGTGGAAAATCAGGAAAACAGAGGATGACGTACTTACACCAATTGTCCATCCATTATTAATACCCTCTTTTGTGAAACCTAATTCCTACACACTGTTATTAATTAAATCCTAACTGCGACTAGCCTTAATGTGTCGATGGGAAGCGAAGACAGTGCACTTTTGTCCATACCATATTAGGCACGACAACGAACGCCCAATTTCAACATGGTGATGATACTCAGAAACGGTTTCTAATAAAACCAGACACGGTTCGTTATTCGCTTTGTGTGTTAAATCGCAGTTTCTTACCTTCCTGTGTAAGAATTGTAAATGGCAATGATAAGATTAATGGATTCTGTCTTCTATGGTATGCTATAACTTGTACCCATTCTATTTGTTTATTTGAAGCGATGAAATAAGTTCACACAGACAACTCTAAAACAATTTATTATAGCTTTAATGTACATTATAATCATGATTTATCAGCATGAAATAATACATAGCACGTGTAAGAACAATAAAAATGAAAATTGTGAAAGGCAAACATTAAGATTTTAAATATATGAATTTGCATAGATTCCATATATGGCAGAACTGGTCTAACACATACATCGATATACATAGTCTTACACGGTAAAAATCTCCATGTGATTGTCGACATGAGACTCCTGGACTACAAGGTATGTTCTTTAACACTCTATCAAGAATGAATGGAGAACATGTTCGTAAATGAGAGTCACTTGGACCTTTTCATCAAAACACTTATAATTAAGGATTTTTTGTTTAGAAAAAAATGAAGTTATTCTAATTAAAATATTCATTATTAATATCGCTTTCCAAGGATTTTCATGATTTTAAGAGCTATATTTTAGGTTTTGCTTTAGCAATTGCTGTTACGATAAAATATGACACTTAATGATAATAAACAACAAATAAATCTCGATTAGGTTTATGATCAATTTGCCACAGGCACAATATCCCGTAGCAGTTTGTGTCTCAGCAGCCTTTTGTGGTTATGTCCTTTGGAAGAAGTTGTTTAAAGATTTTAATGCCATGGGTCTCCCCTGTTCAGAGATAAAGCACACATTTAAAGTGGCCTCAAAAATAAATCCAGTAAATACATTAGCGTTTTAATGTCCCATGTCACATTAAAGCATCCATTTTGTAGATCAGCATATATAGGGTACAACAATGTCACAGGCCCATATATAGGGTACAACAATCTGAGCCTTTTGGTTAATGACCCTGATATATAGTTGTTTAAAGATATTAACATATTTGACCCCTGTGACCTTTAAAGTGGGTCAAGGTCATTCATTTGAACAAACTTGGTAGAGCTCCATGCCAGTATCCTCTGTGCCAAGTATTAGCCCCCTAGACCTAGTATTTGAGAAGAAGTCGTTTGAATGAAAAGTTTACGGACGGCGCACGGCGCACGGCGGACGACGACGGACGAAGCATGATGACTATACAAAGTAAATAAAGTGAAAAAGTACGCACGAGAATCCTAGCTACATGTAACTCTATAGCATCAGATCTTAAGTCCTATTGCAGACTGCTGAGGTGATAAAAATAAAATGACTCCCTTCATTGTCTGATCCACAAAATAGTAACATTTTTATAAGATGACTTTGAAATAAACAGAACTTTGAAACAATAATTGTTTTTCTTTCATTGCAGAAATAGATGACAGTAAGAGTTACGTCCCTTTACTAAAGAGTTAGCTATTCCTCATCATATTTGACCCATTCGGAAATAAAAAATGTCATGGGAATATTAAAGTTAGGTAAAGCCCCGGCACAGATGGTTTTAGTCACCATATGTTACTCCATATTGCTAAAACTATATGTAAACCTGTATTTGCTATCACAAAATTTGTAACATTTTATTAGAGGAGAGGGCTTCAATAAGTTGTTATAGCTCGTGTCACGTCCTTTGGTTTATCTTAAGCAATAAACATGTCCAATGGAAATAAACTGTTACATTTCTTCTAAGGAATCCCAGCCGGGCAGGCGACCCCTACCTTTTCACGTGTCGATCCGATACTCGAACCCCGGACGGCAAGGTGAAAAACGAGTGCGATTTCACTGCGCCATCCGACCACCCTATCTGAATACCCATGGTTTGTAATATTAACGCTGTGAATATATATAAACATATGTTCTCTGAAAGGCATTAACGTTATGGTAACTCAAAGAATAAAAATACTAAAGGATTTGCTTGGGGAAAGTGGAAAATCAGGAAAACAGAGGATGACGTACTTACACCAATTGTCCATCCATTATTAATACCCTCTTTTGTGAAACCTAATTCCTACACACTGTTATTAATTAAATCCTAACTGCGACTAGCCTTAATGTGTCGATGGGAAGCGAAGACAGTGCACTTTTGTCCATACCATATTAGGCACGACAACGAACGCCCAATTTCAACATGGTGATGATACTCAGAAACGGTTTCTAATAAAAGCAGACACGGTTCGTTATTCGCTTTGTGTGTTAAATCGCAGTTTCTTACCTTCCTGTGTAATAATTGTAAATGGCAATGATAAGATTAATGGATTGTGTCTTCTATGGTATGCTATAACTTGTACCCATTCTATTTGTTTATTTGAAGCGATGAAATAAGTTCACACAGACAACTCTAAAACAATTTATTACAGCTACATAATGTACATTATAATCATGATTTATCACGCATGAAATAATACATAGCACGTGTAAGAACAATAAAAATGAAAATTGTGAAAGGCAAACATTAAGATTTTAAATATATGAATTTGCATAGATTCCATATATGGCAGGAGAACTGGTCTAACACATACATCGATATACATAGTCTTACACGGTAAAGATCTCCATGTGATTGTCGACATGAGACTCTTGGACTACAAGGTATGTTCTTTAACACTCTATCAAGAATGAGTGGAGAACATGTTCGTAAATGAGAGTAACTTGGACCTTTTCATCAAAACACTTATAATTAAGGATTTTTTGTTTACGAAAAAAATGCAGGCTAGACCATTCTCTGGTAATTAAAATATTCATTATTAATATCGCTTTCCAAGGATTTTCGTACTGATTTTATACCTTATCTATGTACTGATTTTATACTCCATCTATGTACTGATTTTATACTACATCTATGTACTGATTTTATACTCCATCTATGTACTGATTTTATACAATCTATGTACTGATTTTATACTCCTCATATACTAATTTTATACTCCTTATATGTATTTTATCCAGTACACATCTATGTACTGATTTTATATACTGATTTTATACCCATCTATGTACTGATTTTATACTGTACTGATTTTATACTCCCATCTATGTACTGATTTTATACCACATCTATGTACTGATTTTATACCCCATCTATGTACTGATTTTATACCCCATCTATGTACTGATTTTATACTCCTTCTATGTATATATATACAACATCTATGTACTGATTTTATACTCCTATATATATTTTATACTCCTTTTATGTACTATGTTTTATACTGCATCTATACTGATTTTATATACTCTCTATGTACTGATTTTATACTCCTTCTATGTACTGATTTTATACCCCATCTATGTACTGATTCTATACTCAATCTATGTACTGATTTTATACTGCTTCTATGTACTGATTTTATACTCCATCTATGTACTGATTTTATATAGGGTACAACATATACTGATTTTATACTATATGTATATTTTATACTCATATGTACTGATTTTATACTCCATCTATGTACTGATTCCCCATATATATATATACTCAATACTCCTATGTACTGATTTTATACTGCTTCTATATACCGATTATATACTATGTCTATGTACTGATTTTATACTCCATCTATATACTGATTTTATACCCCATCTATGTACTGATTTTATACCCCATCTATGTACTGATTTTATACCTCATCTATGTACTGATTTTATACTCCTAGTACTATGTACCCTGATGATATATTTTATACAACATCTATGTACTGATTTTATACTCATCTATGTACTGATTTTATACCCCATCTATATACTGATTTTATACAACTATGTACTGATTTTATACCGGTATCTATGTACTGATATATATACAACATCTATGTACTGATTTTATACCCCATCTATGTACTGATTTTATACTCCTTCTATGTACTGATTTTATACTCCTTCTATGTACTGATTTTATACTCCTTCTATGTACTGATTTTATACCTCATCTATGTACTGATTTTATACTCCATCTATGTACCCTGATATATACCCAACAATGTACAGATTTTATACCCCAGGTATGTACAATTTTACTACTACAACAATATGTACAGACTGATATATAGGGTACAAGGATCTTTAATTTCATCTTCTGACATTAATCATTAAGTTTTGTGGCGCTTTATATTTGTTGAATTCATAGTAACTGTCAATCCACATAATGATTAGAAAAAGCCTGAAAAAAAATAAGAAGGAAAAAAAAAAAAAATCCAAAAAAACAAAAACAAAAAAAACCCAATTTTTTTTTAAAAACATCAAATTTGAGACCAACAAAATGATATGATTTGACAGCATTACAAATAACAAGAAGTCATTTTAACTAGTCTTCTGAAACATTTTAATTTTTCTTTTTATATATTTTGCTTCAGAAATGTTGGTCAACATTCCGTAAGTAGATTTGACAATATTACAAATCTTTTATTTGTTGAACACTAGGTTTGATGTGATCTCTCAATTATATTTCTAGATCATCTTAAGTTCCCCCTTCCCAAAATCAAACATAATCAAATCTTTCATCATTTGTAGGCATTTGCTTTGTGTTTGGGGAGAAAGTTGAATCCCTCTGGGACTGGACCAAGCAACATCTCACTAGAAAAATAAAATAAAAACAAAAATCAATTCAGAAACATTACCATCTCTAGCCTTATAACTTCCTAAAGACAGCTTATTTAGTTGTCAAACTTGAGGATTTAAAAATTGCTGAGTTGGTCCCCAGACAAAATAAATGAATCACAAGTAGCTGTTTCAAGACAGTATTGACCTAATGATCCACTGAAATTGGTCTCAAAATGACCAGGGTGATTCTTTTCCATATAACTGAATTCACTTTTCAATAAACATAGAGTGACAATTATATTTCACTATTCCATATGGTATTTATACTCACTATGAACACGTACTGGTGCCAATTCCATGCTGATGAAATATTAATCAAATCCTACCTAAAACTTATTTCCTTTATTCAGTGGTGTTTCAGTGTTTGAAAATTATCATTTTTTAGTACAGCCGAACCTCATTATCTCAAACTCTTATGACTCGAAACCCTGTATAATTGAAAGTGTTTCATCAGTCTCTGCCAAACTTCACACTAAACATCTGAATTAGGTTAAACTGAATACTCAGATAACTTGAAGTTTTCCTATGGTCTTGCTGACTTCAAGATAACTGGGTTTGACTGAAGTGGTCGTTACTTTTGTGTGGTTCTAATTTTCTTCACATTTGCTGTTATATGTTATATGTTCTATGACAAACACAAATCACGGATCTAGAGAACATTTAGTCCAATGCAGATAACACAATAACCATATCAAAACATTCCATACTCTATCTATATACTCTCTCTCTATATATATATGTATATAATCTATATACTGATGTTTTACTCATTTTATACTCCTTCTATGTACTGATTTTATACTCCATCTATGTACTGATTTTATACTCCATCTATGTACTGATTTTATACTCCTTATATGTACTAATTTTATACTCCTTATATGTACTGATTTTATACTCCATCTATGTACTGATTTTATACCCCATCTATGTACTGATTTTATACCCCATCTATGTACTGATTTTATACCCCATCTATGTACTGATTTTATACTCCTTCTATGTACTGATTTTATACCCCATCTATGTACTGATTTTATACTCAATCTATGTACTGATTTTATACTGATTTTATACCCCATCTATGTACTGATTTTATACCCCATCTATGTACTGATTTTATACTCCATCTATGTACTGATTTTATACTCCATCTATGTACTGATTTTATACTCCATCTATGTACTGATTTTATACTCCTATGTATAGATGTTTTACCCCATCTATGTACTGATTTTATAATCCATCTATGTACTGATTTTATACTCCATCTATGTACTGATTTTATACTCCATCTATGTACTGATTTTATACTCCATCTATGTACTGATTTTATACCCCATCTATATACTGATTTTATACTCCATCTATGTACTGATTTTATACCCCATCTATGTACTGATTTTATACTCCATCTATGTACTGATTTTATACACCATCTACGTACTGATTTTATACTCCTTCTATGTACTGATTTTATACTCCTTCTATGTACTGATTTTATACTCCATCTATGTACTGATTTTATACTCTTCTATGTACTGATTTTATACTGCTTCTATATACCGATTATATACTCCTATGTACTGATTTTATACTGCTTCTATATACCGATTATATACTCTGTCTATGTACTGATTTTATAGTACATCCATGAACTGATATTATACTTTATCATGTTCTGATTTTGAAAGACATACAGATGAAATAAGACCATTGAAAATTAATCAATTTGATATTTGTGTAAAATGATATACAAAAATCAATCCCATGAAATTCTAAAGATTTGTTTCATCTGCAAATTTTTTATTACAGCTAAAAAGCCAATGATTACAGTATTTTGAAATGAGAACAGGTTTTAAAGTAAAAATCAGAAATTTGTAGTATCAAGTTTTATTAGCAGCGAGTTTTATCACTTGTCAAAATAAAACTTTTAAACGTGCGTAATTTTTTTTTTCTTAGCACGACACTAATTAAATATCTTTCTTTTAAAAACTTGATGTAAAAATGATCATTAAGAAACCTATCACACCAAACTCTTCCATTAATAAAAATGTCAGTTTAAAATTTACTTCAAAATATGATAACATCCTTAATGTGACAGGCAGACACAAATTTATCTAGATCAGTCATCACACACATACCTAATCTTAATCCAATCGCCACAGTTGGAGCTTGCCAACAACGTCTCCAGGTCATTACGACCTACATAATATGGTGGCCTCTCGTTGATCTTCTGTGGCAGCTGATCCAGCACGCCAACTGGTATGTACCTAACAGCAACAAAAGGTTTCAGACATACAATTTTTTTCAAATATCAATATTTCCAGACATCTTTTTTTACTTTTACAATTTTAAGAAATTTTCTTTTGAAAAGACTCCTTTTCTACATTTTATTTATTTTCACATTTCAAGCACAAATTA
This sequence comes from Ylistrum balloti, assembly GCF_031769215.1. Taxonomy (NCBI): domain Eukaryota; kingdom Metazoa; phylum Mollusca; class Bivalvia; order Pectinida; family Pectinidae; genus Ylistrum; species Ylistrum balloti. The sequence goes on along the minus strand of NW_026782102.1, from coordinate 53,841 downwards.
CTATTAGTTTTTTTTTTCAATTTCAGTCAAAACACTTGATTTTACTTCAAAGTTTATGACATAAACACTTACAGATTGGCAGTTTGACTAGGACATTTGAAAACAGCTTTAATATCTAACACATCAGTAGGTATACTTGCTTTGAAATGCTATTGCCCTAAGAGAGTGCATTTCTTAATAGCTGAAATTCAAAAAAAATCAATGAATGATGATAAATGCTAGTTGGAAGCAGTACCTGGACTTTGGAGATATAAAATCTAAAACATATCAATTCAGAGCAAATTCACATTACCTGTACAGGAATGACAGCCATTCCAGAAGAAACCTTCGAGTGTTTTCCACTCCCTGGTGATCAGAGCCCCAGTGTTCAAGTCCATAGTTCACATAGGATTTCAACATGTCAAACCTCTCGTTAGCCGAAATGTCCCAGTGGCGTCTCTCCTTCATCTCTGTAAAAATCCACGGTTTGATCAGTGCTCCCCTGGAATACAGAGATGTATTCGTTAATGATAAAATACTTTTCTTGTGAAAGGAATTGCGATGTATGACCTCAAAAATGTCTTTGCCAATTGCAGACTTATTCCTATAATAGCCATCTTGGATTCCATGACAGTATTTGGTCTAACACCTGAGTCAAATTTTAGTTTTTAACAAATGACAAGCAAAACTGTAACAAAACTGCTTTACCCAACATCTAGCATATAGATTAAAGCCTGCAGAGTACTGTTTGTAGCAAGTGTGGATTTAATGGAACATTGTTGAAATTTGAACTAATCCAACTCTTAGGGCCCTGGGCACTGAAGTTTTCAAAACATTGTTAAATGGTGGACTACTGTGACGATTATAGAAAAAAAATTAGCATCATAAAAGATTTTAACCACTCTGACTTTAAAAGTTTGTAAAGCATATTCATTTTAATATGTTTAGTAGCTTTTTTTTCCCCAGTCACTAGCATGCTGCTGGGCCCAAGCTTCCCCTCTTGAATATTGAAAGAAACCATTTTCAGATTTTAATATAAGTGATCCTTGTCACCATGAAAGCAGTCATTCACTTTAACAAGCTATTTGTCTAATATTACCCTGGACCTCTTAGTTATTGAGAAGTTTTTTGAAGATTTCAACATGTTCGACCCTGTGACCTTGAAAGTAAGTCAACATCATTAATTTGAATAAACTTTGTAGCCATTGGTCCTAGCATTCTAAAGGCCCAATATCAGACCTCTGGGCCATTCAGTTGTTGAGAAGAAGTTGTTTGATGATATTAACAAATTTGACTCCTAAGGCCTTGAAAATGGGTCAAGGTCATCCACTTGAACAAACTTGGTAGCCCTTCATCCCAGCATGCTTCAGGCCTAATATCAGATCTCTGGGCCTTTTGGTTATTAAGAAGACATTGTTTGAATATTTTAACACATTTGAACCCTGTGACCTTGAAAGTCAGTCAAGGTCAAAACATTTTATGTATAAATGAAAATATTTTGATTTTTAGGCTACTAATACAATACTAATTTCAATTTTCTCATAATTTAAATTGCATTACTAATTAATATGATCAAATGTCACTACAGGTAATGGATTCTGACTTCCTATTTATAAAGCAACTTTGATTAGAAATATTAACACCTAACACATACCATTATTTTAACAACTTTTGGATAATCTTGCTCTAAAATTTTGTGTTGAATATCTAAATAAGGTCTTAAATTGAGATATTGTAAGATAAATGTATGAGAAATAGGAATCATCATTGAAGCCTTTTCCTAATTTACAATTGATATGTGTGGAATTAAAAGTTAACATCATCAACACTAAAAACATCTACGTTGGTTACCTGGCAACCATTCCTCCGCTAGCATTGGTTTTAAGACAAGCATCTAGGTCTTCATACGATAACAGGTCCCCGTTACCTAGACAGGTCAAAATCACAATGATATATAAAAAGTTAAGGTAATCTTATAAATGCACAGGACATACAATCATGCGCTCACCAATACTCAATGTAGTGAAACTTTGGTATATAGACAAGACACCGAATAGTACAGCAACAACGAGCTATTGGTACTATACAGATGAAATACCCATATCTTGTCACATTTTTGTCTTGTTGAAAATATCTTTAGCTTTAAGAGAATTCAGTTAGAAACACAAACAAGGGATCCTAGAGGGATCTTGATGCCCACCATTGTTTGATCTTTTTTTGTTCTTTGAAAGTTGAATTTTTTACCTTCTTTTCTTTTCTCTTCTCTGTTTTTGTTCTTAATGAGAAATTTAAATATTTCTTCACAGAAATAGTGATAATAATCTTCAATTGCCAAATCTAAGATGGCTGCCTGTTGGTTTTTGTTTTTGTTTTTTTTTTCCTGATCAGTCCCAAAATCAAACTGGTACAACTAGGACCAAGTGGAGCCAATATAAGAAATTAGAGAGAGATCCATCATGAACTTCTCAAGAAATAGCAAAAACAAACATTCAAAGTCAAAATCCAAGATGTTTACAAATGGATGAACAACGTACCATGGTATAAAAAGAATATTCATTGTGCAATCAGTACAAAAAATATTTTACCACAATTTTATATTTTCATTGCCATCGTTTAACCCATTTTGCACTCTAAATCATTATCGAATAATGACTTACCAAACACAGGCATGGGGCCGCCTAGTTTTGCACACTCATCAATATAATCCCAGTCAGCCAGTCTAGTGTACCTCTGTTCTCTGGATCGCCCATGGATCTGAGAAAACAACAAGGATGAAGGGCTGCATGGATACATATTCTTATGATCACATACACTTAAATAATCTGAATGACTCCTTGTTTCCACATATAAAACTACAGCAAGAGATTATACTGAAATTTGAATTTCTGTTCACAGTTTTGACATTTCAAAAAAGTTTGCTCCAATCTTTCAAAATATCAAGTGCAAGTACCTAGAATTAAGTTATTGGTGGTCGTGATGTGTGGTGGTAATGCTCTTGACCTTTACTTAGCTGTTCAGGGATTGATTCCCCAAGCAGATGTGAAAAGGTTAAGGTTCCCTGCCCGAATATGTGGGTTTTCCTGGGTACTTCAATTTCCTCCCATGGTAAGACCCCTCACACTTATATCTACACAAGAGTGATTAGTAAAAAGTGAGATTACTTGTTTCATTTTTTTGATCAAAGGAAATTACTGAAGTAATTGACTTGAACAATTTATCATCAAAACATTACTTCATCACAGAGAACTTGGCTTAACTTCACTACTGTAAAACAATCTATCACCTTCTATAGGTAACTCTCTGGAATTTACACTAAGGTTACCTTTACCTCTATGTCAGACACATAGACTAGGTTCAGGCTCTGGATTTCATTTCACCAAAATCAAATTGAAACAGGATGTTTGTGCAAAAACAAGTATCACTTAGCTACATATGTTAACCATGTAGATCGAAATATACTTAACTCATATGGTTTTCTTTATTTAGAATAAAAGCAACTTTATCCATTAAGCAATTTCTATAACTATCAAAAATACATTTGAAGTCAATTTACCAGGTAAATATGATTATATTTTTTTTAATATTGGCCATGGCCTGTGTATATACTTACTGTTACCAAAGAAGCGCCCCATTTTCTGAGTTTGGGTATAAGGTAATGGGCGACATTTTTATTGTCAAATATTCCGGTCCTCATCTTCACAGTGAGTGGGATGTCTAGTACAGATTTCATACAGCGTACGACCTGCTCAAACTTGTTACTCTTTCCCATCAGTGCACACCCTTCACCCTGTAACATATAGAGCCAAGTTTACTCCTTTGCCAATTTTTTTTATACAAAATGCAAAACAGTCTTGTATCAATCATCTTTTATCTAGCCAATTAGAAGACAGAGAACATGAAAATAATAAAAAAAAATCACTGATCAATTCGTACATTCCAGTGATCACTATTTAGTCATTAAAACATGAGAATACTGAAGTTTCAATCCATAATATTAGCCAACCATTTTTTAACAAACTCTACAAAATGTGCAATCCTGTCACACAGTTGTGCATACGATACTGTATAGCACGTGTGTGCCCACAATTTGCCCACAATGTATGCATCAAGTTTTTTCACAACTGTAGATACATGATGTAATCTTTATATTTCCCGAATCATCAGAAGAAATACGTTTTAAAGAGACAGATTTCCCTGTTAATGACGTAAGACCTGTAGATAATTAAAAACTCACAAAACAATAACAATTTCAGAGAAAAGGAAAGCAAAGAGTTGCATATTCTATTTGAAGAAGGGAGGCAATACCTTTGTACACAAGTGACCAAATTTTTATCCTCATCCAAAATCACATGGACATTGCTTTTCTACATAATAAAATTTAACACAATCAATTAATATTATGTTACCTTCTTAAAGACAAGATCAATGGGACAACCACAGTTGAGATCAACAAAGTCCACAGATAACTCATCATTGATCAGTTGACAGCACCGCGTTAAAGTGTCTGGGAAAGCACCACAAATCTGTCATAAACAAAAAGCACATCATTTAAAAGAATTTACTCCATATCCACTGTTGAAGCCTGCCCCTCCCACTCCAGGAGGCTGAGAACTAATAATCACACAAAATTAACTCCCCTTTACCCAAGAATACTTCAGACCAAATTTTGGCAATATATACAAGAGTAGGATTTTAAAGAACTAGCAAAATTCCCCTTTTTGGGTCTGGCCCTCATAGCCCTTGGGGCCGAGAACTAATATTTGTATAAAATTTGTTCCCTAACAAATGGATGCTTCTGACCACATTTGGTAAAAATCTGTTGAGTTGTTCATGACTAGTAGACATTTTTAGAAATAGTTGACTGATGCTAGACACAACCCAAAGGCATAAGCTCACTAGTCCTCCAACCAGATGAGCTAAAAAAAATACATCACATATGTTCATTTTAAGTTTTGTTATGAAAGACAAGTCTTGAGCTGATAAATACAGATCTGATGGATCATTGTGTTTCATAGATAAGACTAACACTGCTAATATACCTGAGCTCCAAACAAATCCTCTGACTCATGACGTTTCAGTAAGGCCCACTCTGACATCTGTCCTTGGAGGATGTTAGTGGATAGAGCCATCTCACAGCATGTGATGTCCACTCCCATGCCTTTACAAATCCTCCGAAATGGCAGGTTACCAACCTGAAAATTGAATGCATAACTAAATCAATCATCAATCTAGTGATTTAGTAATCACAGGTTGTTTACCAATCTGACAGTTCAATATATTAATGCACTTGCTATCTTCGACGTTTTTATTCATGAATAATTTTTATCTTTGCCCCTGATGTACAGTTCAGAATCAATACTCTCCAACATGGTGTATCTGTATGTATGAATCTTAGTGAGAATGCAGCATATATTATTGTCTATGCTCTCAATATATGCTCAAAAAAAAAAAAAAAAAAAAGAGAAACCCAGTATATCAAATTCATACCAACAAGAAAATTATACTCATAATCATATACTTACTGTTGTTAATGGTGCTAAATACAGTTTATTGGAAAAGTCAATCTGGAAAAAATAGGAAAAACAACAATAATACTAGGTGGACATGCACAAAGTGTTTAGTTGCATGTTTATCTGGTATTATGAATTAACACTGTGTACAATATATATAAACCATTATTTGTACAGTGATAAAGGCATTGAAAGGAAAGTTTGATGATATGAAAATACTTTTAAAACAACTGTCAAAAAATGAATAAAGCATAATGATATGTTGGACATGAATATGCCAATGTCAGGCGTTTTACTTTCAACTATTAGTTTTGATTCACTTCCTTAAATATTAATTCTATGAAAAAGTGGAGTTTTAGTTCAAAAATACATAACTAATCAAATACTGGCTCCTCTTGACTGCAGCATCAAACCTTTAAAGTTGATCATATTACACCAACTTAATGACAAATGGGCCTTTACGGTCATCTGACTATAACGACTTATAAATGATATTATAGCTTTTCTGGTAGTGATAACAACTATCAAAACATTAAAACAATTCTAAATATCAGACGTAACAGCAACATCTTCTTAATTTCAGTTGCACATCATTCCCAAAAAATTTCTGCCTTATGGCCACAGAGGAAATAGAGAAGTTGAAAATGGGTTATTCAAGATAGTGGTCATATTTGATTTCAAACAGCAAAAATATAACAAAATTTGGTTTAGAGCATTTCAGGATCATTTTTGGCAATGTTGAGCTTAATCCCAAAAGTGGACTTTGAGATTTTTAGTGAATGCTATAATTCCTCAATCATGGCCTAACACCAATATTACAAAAAAAGTGAAATCCTTTTAAAAGTAATATTTCAAAACCACATCAATATGGCTAAAATGCTAACCTTGTTATGAGAATTGAATTTAAAAATTCAAGCACGGGTTTACAATTTGTCATATCAACAATAAATTCCATACCAATTTTTTCTCCTGTGGTCTCAGTCGTATGCCATCAGCATCTGATAAGCAAACTGATGCATCTGACTGTTTTGTATCTCTGCTATCACTGGACATGTCCAGATTTGTTGTCTCTGACACTGCTGTCCCATTGTCACTTTTTACTGCTGTATTGACTGAAGAAGAATCACTCATTTCTGTTTTCTGTACCTCTATACTGTCTCCGTTGTTTGCTTTACCATCAGTTACTGAATCTACTTTTTTCTTTTCTTCCAATTGTAGTTTTTCTTTGTCTATTCTATCTCTAACTTCTTTCTGTATCCGTGCAGTGTTTTTATTTGCTTTTTCAAAGTTGTATTTCTTTTTCCACAGTTTATGCTGCAGCTCTCTATCAAGAACGTTCCTAACCACTTTTCTGTTCTTCATTTCTTTATACAACTCTTCATTGATAATATTCTGGAAATCTTCCGTGATATGACTTTTGCCATAACGGCAGGATATTCCATATTGACATTTTCCATATTTTTCAAAAATGACACAAACTGGTCCTAAATCTTCTGGTTTTTCAGCCATAAATTTCTTAACATCATGACTGAACTTGCACTTTTCCCCAAAGCGACACTCCTGATCATGTAACACAGCTGGACACATCTTTTTAGAACTGTCCTGTCTTTGATGAACTGGTCGATTTTTGTTTCTGCCCTTTAGTTTTATCCTTTTACTAGGCGAAGGGCCTCCTTCACTATCTTGGGATGCTCCATTTTCTCTCTTACCTAGATTAACTAGAAAAGATTTGAAACTTTTGAGCCAACTATTATCTTCTTTTCTGCTTACACTAATTCCACAGTCAGTTTAAAAATTTCACACAAACAAAAAGTGACCAAAGGGAACATACCAATGAAATTCTAAAATATCTTTATCTATACGAATAACTGATGGTTGCCCACACAAAATGGTATTTGAAACTTAATGGTTTTACTGTACAGTAGTGGGAAATAAATCCAGATTTCTGTATGGTACATTATGATTTCCATCCATGACATACCTGTATCTTAATGTGTCATATGCACAAAATTATATTCTATTAATTCCCTCTTAACCTACTACTGTTTATGTATGCTATTTTGTTGTCACTTTAATCAACCTTGGCAATAAAAAACTACTGAATCACTTATGAGACATGACACCAAATGACCACCCAGAGAATAAAGGGAAGTAACTCTGTCAACAGAGGGACAGAGGAAAAGATTAAAAAATTATGCACATGCACGTCTGCCAACTTTCCCAATTAAGCCAAGTTTCCTGATTTTCACTCCTAAACTCCCAAACATATAGATCAAAACTGCGGTAATCATCTGATTTAAGAGATCCCTCTAGGTAGATCATAAGTAGCCTTGATATGTTTGTCAAATCGGAACAGAATCAGGTAAGGCTGGCCACATAATCAAGGCCTCTCTAGATGAGTACACTGCCCAATTATCTAATTAGTGTTACATAAGTTAATGCTCACTAATCACTTCCCTTGCAGGGAGCACACTTCAGTAAACAGCCAACTGTTCCTTATCTTATTAAAAGTAGACCAATGGTCAGCACTCTGAAGTGGCCCCTGACAAATCATCAATTAATAGTATGGTCACAAATCACTACATGTCGTCTGCTGGCGAGGTTACTGCCAGTTTTCACTCAAATTGGGCCGGTGGCAGCTCAGTGGCAGACACAATCTGTAGACGGGCTTGTAGACGCAGCTGAAGTTTTAAGAAAATGTGAAAAAATTTTGTCTGTCACCGCCCAATTTTTTCCAATTGTGCCTGTTGTAAGGGCGCAGAGTCAGGCAGGTAAAATTTGACAGCTGCCGGCCTATCACCTAACTACCACTGGCTGACACTCTGATGATGTCACACACCCCTCGAACTCAAGAAACCGCATGGCACCACCTGTAACCTGCCAGGCAGCCTTTAACTGACAGTTATTTATGATCACTTGTGCAGATTTGTAAAAAATTGACTGGCGGCATGTAACATTAAGAATTACTGATGTCTAAATATCACATTCTGACTGCACTATGAGATTGGGTCATTATACAGAAGATCTAATACTTATTACCTTTCATATAATGCCTATGCAATCAAATAACGCATTCAACTAAAAAATAGGTTGAAAGCAATCTTTATGATGTAACATGTACAGTGTGCAGACATTCCTCGGTAAATGCCAATAATTTAACCATATCAGTCTTTAAAAAACAGCCCAGTTGGCATCCTGAGTATAAATCAAACCAAAGAAGCATTTCTAACTTTACATTTTGAACAAGTTATTGTATGAACATTATCAAATACTATCAATGTGTAAAGACGTATAGATACTTAACAAGGTATACTTTGCGTAAAGATTTCTTCCCTAATAAAAACTAGTTCTAAATTTACTTTGAAGCATTCATACCCATGAAAACACAGCAGAAAAAATGTAGAAGCATATGTAATACACTTTAATTTTCCTTTATATAACTTCATAAAAAGTATTTGTCATGTTAAGATTAAATTTCCAAGCCTTACCTTCCTTGCTTGCTTCTAGTTTTTCTTTTGTTTTGCTTGAGAGAAACTCTTCAGAAATCTTAATCTTGTGGTCAAGCAACAAAAATCTGTAATAGTGATTATTAGAATGTACAACATCCTGCCACTAGAACTAGCAAAACTTTCGTCTCTAGCTCAACACAGGGGATATTCCCACTCGCGGAAGCTAGCAAGGTAACCTGTACTCTTAAGTTCTAAAGTAAAAGTTGCTCATAGACATTCAATTTCAATATAACCAAAATTAAGATATATTTTAAGTAGGGTCAATGCATGCATTAGGAAAAATTGATACAGAACTAAAGTTATTGAAAGATTTGATATTCTTACTCTGGTTTAATTTGTGCAATTCCTGGCTTATCAAGGATCTGCTTAGCTAAGGCATCTCTTTCAGCTTGTGTCCGGGTTTCCTCGTGATTAACCACGCCTATAGAGGCTCCGCTACTCTCCTTCAATGTGGACATCGTCAAGATATTTCTTCCTGTTGCAACGAAAAATGAAGTATCAATGCTGATCCGTACTGACAAAGAATTCCATCTAAATGATGTATGTATTTCACAGTATTTGTGGTGCATCTGCACGTATACATATGTATTTGTTAACATTCTACGTAGCATGATGAAATCAGAATGAAATATTTATATATATTACACCTAACATATGTTCAGTTTCCAACGTTGCTAAGACTACACTTTTGTCGATTCTTGACCAGCTTACTACAGTACAGAGAACGTACTTGAGAGCCAGACTACTCGATTGTTTACCTTTACACATTTGCAATATTACCTTTTCTGTCATATAAACGTTCATACAAAAAAGGTATGTTAATGCTTTAAGCAAGCATCAATGACACTTCTTGTTTCCCACCAAACCATTGAATGCAGTGAGCACTTTCAGTCTCATGCAACTTTCCCAACGTGGTTCGCAATCTATGTGCCGTAAAGAAGTCACTTCCGGTTAGACCACATTTCAAAGATAAACGTCTTTTTAGAGTGTAAATTTTAAGATAGTTTGAAATACCACTAAGTAATTTATCTGATTATATACCTATCTGTACCTTTTATTTTGATTTGTTGTATTTTACGACTTTATTTTTTTGTCCGTTTTTATAAAGGTTATCTCCCTTGGCACTTTGGCTGGTAACATCATCCAGCTAGGCTGCATTTGTGTAACCCGGTTGAAACCGTTAAGGTAGTCTGGAGATCATTCCAATATACACTTGTTCCGTCTACTAACTAAATTCAAACCGCAAGATGTGAATGTTCTTTCGATAGCAATTTGAAATCAATTATGATGAAGTATTTGAATGTTTAGAAAATTCCCAGCCAACACTTATAAGGCACAATGATAAGGAATCTATTAGTGGTGATTTTTTCCAGAAAAATACAGTTTATGTAATATATTGTGACTTTAATAATCATTTCATGTAAATTCTAATATTTTTTTTTTTTCAAATTACAATGTATAACAGATTAGTCTGAACAGTGTTTACAACTTTATCCCTTTTTTTTGCTACCAAGTCAAGTTAACATTGTTTGAAAAACTGAAAGTTCCGAAGCATTTTATGATTTGTTAATTAACAGAACGGAAATTCTCAATAGCAAAAAGAAGAAGAAAAAAAAATAGGGTAAGAACATTCTGATTTTAAACATATAAGCACCGCCTTTACAAATCCGACTTAAACTAAATTGTCTTTCACCATATCTAGCCTCCAAACTCATTTTTTTTAAAGCCAAGATGATAGATCAGACAGTTCAAAATGTGCATTCTGTTGATCAGCATGCGCTCGCTTTTTGCGTTGGACAAAAATCTTTTTGCAAATCAGCCGGATGTTGGGCAACCTTTGACCACCTTCAGAAGTTTGTTGGGCCAATGTTGCGCCAACTTTAATATTATGTTGGGCCAAGTCTTGATTGCTGAGCATATTTGAAGTTTGGCCAGTCGGTTGCGCCAACTAACATTTTGCAGGGCCAATTAGCATTAATACAATCCTGTCTTTACGTACCATTAACAGCATTGATAGGTATTGTGTGGAGAAGTAAATAAAAAGTTGATGTCTGATAATAAGAAAACAAAAATTGATTTAAATAACATTTAATCATTTCATTTTCTATTCTATCAATTAAAATATTTCTGAAATTGTTTCAGTGAAACAATGCAGGTATGGAGCAATTCAACAATAATATACAATTAGAAAAAAATGATTGTTAATTTTATAGTAAATGTAAACCTCAGACTGTTTATTTCGTCGGATTTGTTTGAAATCTCTACTAAAGAAGCAATAATTCGGATGAGACCTCTATATACGAGAAAACATTTTATGTTGTTGGCATCTCTTACCAGGGTAATGAAACTCTAGTGTGATATTTAGAGCATGATTTAACAAATAGTTTTAGAATTCATAAGATTTGCCTCCCTTTACAAACACACACACCCACACATACTTACGAGAGGTGGTTTAGGAGGTCCATGATTGCATACCTGGAAACGAGTACCATGCTTTTGGACTGTTGAAAACGTTAGATAATTTAAATGGTTATTAATTAAGATAATTTAAAGCCATTCATCACTGCAAATTGAAGATAAATTGAAGAATTCTTTATGTGATTTTTTCCCTCATACCGAGGACAAAATGTGTAACAGGTAGAGGACCAAAAACAATTCTGCTACAAAACGTTGGTGCTACTCTACCACCAAGGTATTTATCAATCATTACAACTGTATTTCGCAGTAATGTACACAAAGCCTATAAAGCACGATTAAACTCGTTTTGGTAGGCTCACATGATGAAATTTGACAGAAACTACAATTTTATAAAGTGATCAAGTTGAATGATGCGCTGATCTTTGAATAAACAATTTGCAGGAAAGGGCGCTTCCCGCCCTTGCAGAAATTGAAAGTTCCGTTTTACTTTCATGATAATTTAATTACAGTGTCCCTATGCCAAAGACAGACCGTCCATCGAGTCAAGCCGTTGATTTTTTATGACCTATCTCAAGACTCCAGGGTCACTTGGACCATCCACTCATTTCTTTATATTGTATACAACCACCTTTCTGAAGTCAATATTTTGAATATTTGACTAACATTAAAATGTAAGTTTGTCAGTTAAATTTTGGACTGAAATGAATACGATGTAGATTTTTTAAAAGAAATAATCATTTCAAAAGTGTATATTTCGAAAATTATCAGACATGTGTAAGTCTTCTGCCTCGCCAACGGCACCCGCCAGGTAATCTTAGTCAACACGGGAAGTGCCACGTTCTCGAACGAGAATCAGGTATATCATCGGAAACAACACTTAAAACTGCCGAACTAACAATTATCAAACACGTCCAAATGCATATCACATAAAGAAACTGAATATTTCTCAATGAGAGCACTATGCTGACCAATAAACTACCGGATGATTTTCATCAACCTACATCATTCGAAACCCTGGGATATGAGTTTGTGCGTCAGATGTCGACATCTTGCATGAACTTCGTGATAGTGGGAACATTCCCTATAGTATCGAATCAACTGCGACATGTAAATACCATAGGTAGGGGATGCAGGGATGGTCCTCACCATGAAAGGAAAATTTACAACAGGAAGGTTGAAATTATCACGTTTATCATACGACTTGATGGTGAGCTGTCCGTGTCGGTTCCGTTGTAGGAAAAGATCGAGGTATGAAGCTGATGTAAAAGAGTCTGTGGTGTCTTTTATTTCAAATTCAGTTGGGCAAATACCAAGGGCATAGTCAATAAATTTCTTATATTTTAAAGACGAAACATCTTCGATATCATTGTAGATGAAGGACTTTGCAAGGTCTTTATGCTCTGATTATATGAAAGCTAAAACAAGTCAGCCAACAAAGGGGCGGAGTGTGTGTCCTAAGGTATACCAATCGTCTGTTTGAAGATCTTTCAACCAAAATGTTGTCAACCGAAAATTCTATCATCTGGATGTTTTTATCCTCCGTATATTTTCCTATATTAACACTTTGAGTGTTGTCTGTTGATATGCAACTACTGACTAAAACCGTTATTCATAGGGCTATGAAAACACTATGAAAACACCTGTAGCGATCAGCTGACTTAACGTCGCGTTTTGATTGGATAAAGTTGTAAACAATTAGCGGTCAGCTGACTTGACGTCGTGGTTTGATTGAATCATTCAGCTATTCCATTTGCCAGTTTTCTCGTTCGATAGCACTTTAATAAAAAAAAAATCCATTCAAGCCCTATGTGAATATGACGAATATTTTACGAAGTACACTTCCCTAAACTTCACAACTATATATTTCAAAATAATTAAATCCTATGTTTAATCTACCATTATATCATGACACGCTAATTTATCCCTATATCGGAATAATAATAGATGTGGACCTCTAAGTAATACACTCCTAGCTGTGTATCATTCTGAGACACTTTACCGTTAATCTATCAGTATATCACAGTATTGAAATGTGTGGACCTCTTAGTAATACACTCCTTGCTGTGTATCATTCTGAGACACTTTACCGTTAATCTATCAGTATATCACAATAGTAAAATGTGTGGACCTCTAAGTAATACACTCCTTGTTGTGTATCATTCTGAGACACTTTACCGTTAATCTATCAGTATATCACAATAGTAAAATGTGTGGACCTCTAAGTAATACACTCCTTGTTGTGTATCATTCTGAGACACTTTACCATTGATCTATTCGTATTTAACAATAGTAAACCGTGTGGACCTCTAAGTAATACACTCCTAGTAACACACAAGTGAAATGGTCTTCGAAACACATAAGTAAGGCTTTTTTGCATTTGCAGTGTGCATGCTAAGGGTATGGGTATGGGTATTCTATGCTAGCTCTCATTCGCGTTATTCAGAGTATGAAATATATATCAAACTTATAATATTATTTACCTATTTGTTTACATATCTTCTTACTTTGCATTTGTACTGGTACTGGTTCTTCTTCCTGATGCAACAAAAAATTGAATATTAATATAACTTATGATCATCATAGGCCATCCTATAGACAAACTTCTCACATAAAGATCAATCTCATGACTGTCCTACATCCTATTGGTTAATAATGTTAACGCGTTAAAGTGCTAACATGTTAAACATTAGGTTATCTTATTCAAAACTATATATTTACACTCCATGGCATTGCTACTATATGGCATTACCAATTTTGGTTGTACGTCATCATGACTACCATGACATCACGAATTGGCGGGAGATACCAGTGGCCCTTTTCACAAAAATTCTTTAATTTTTTATCGTAAGTCTCTATATACACTATGTACTTACGATAAAATATTATTGTAAGATTTTTTGTGAAAAGGGCAACAGTATAGTAGGTGAATGAGAGCAATTTAAATTGAATAAAAAAGAATATGCAACAGGACAAAGGCAAAGTTAATGCCCTTCATTAAATTGGCTTTTGTCCAGATGGGATTCATCAGCCAATGAACACCAACTGAAAGCAGTTCAATGCTTAAATGTACAGCCTTTCATAGAACATGAACCCCAAAAGGCAGCTAATCATTTTATTACTGTCTTATTATTAGCCCCTTATAAATGTACTACAGAAAAAGCCATGCTTCCTGAAATCACAAGTTTGTCAACGGTTGTTAGATTCAGGCCTAAGCCTATCTGACCCTCACGAACTAAAAAAGAAAAAAAGGGGGTTCAGTATCAATATTTCTTACCCTGGACAGTTTCCTCGCCAACTTCATGACTCATTTCAAACATTTAAAGCCTCGGTCGAAAACATATGTTGTCAGTTTCAATAAGTCCACAAAAGAGAAAACGTAGATTAAAAAAATACACTCATTGCCAACATATGAATAATCGTTGTGAAAATCTATGTTTTTAAACACACAGTATAAAATAACTTGGTCGTATTGTTCGTAGATGTTCAGTTTAAAGTAACCGCGTGCACAAGCGCCATTTACTTCCATGTTTATGTTTTGTGTATGTATATGAGGTCTTACCTTCGAAGGACTAGGAGGCCTCTTCTTTTTTCTCTTCAAGTTCGGCATTTTGGATGGATCAGCCTCAGAACTTTTTTTCGTGAAGATGTATGCACTAAAATACGGAACGGATTTAGGCAGTGACATGATCGGACCGGATCGTGCCGAAGGGATGGGTGGGTTTAGCGATATTTTTTAAGTGACATACTCGCAGCTGTGTATATATATAGCAATCTGAATTTCTTTACAGTTATACATTTATTAGTTTAACCTGTTAACTGCCGGAGGGGGGGGGGGGGGGCGATTTGAGCCGATTTTAAGTCCCCTTAACTGCCGGAGGGAAGGGGGGGGCGACTGCTCTGGCCTTAGAGTTAACCAGTGGTTAGTGATTTTTTTTCAAATATGAATTATTAAACCAAATTGCGAACATTCTTTATCATTTCACAACTGTAGCTTTGCTGTGATGGCCTAATTGATATATTTTAAATGTTAGTCTCGCTTTCAACCCTTGTTTTCTCAGTGATAACAACTTTAATTTTTTCACTATCAAGATGAAACAACAACATTACATAAGTGTTTGTTTTCGTGTCACTATATAGGCCATACCGAGAAGCTAAATCCTAAACAAATAGGACATAAAATCAATAAATTATTGAGTATTAAGTATGAAACATACAATGTCTTTTGCCTTATAATTACGTCTTTATTGTGCATAAACAATTCATGAAAGTGAACGTGAAATGTTCAAAATCTACTTGAACTTTCTTTGAACGAACCCGACTTTCATTCTTCTACTGAAGATATAGTTACAAGGAATCTATAGGAGATTTTCTCAGGACAAAAGAATGAATCTATGGTGTTTACTGATACCCTCATGGAAACGCATCTACTGCATACAAAACCCACATGGAACTTGCCATCAAAATCGAATTAATTTTAATCAATGATAGAATGCAAGCTTGAAAACACTAATGATATCTACGTGTATATGAATTGAAAATGAAGAATGAAGAATAGTTTTTATAATATCAAAACTTACTATTGTATGACCTCTTACCAATGCCAGTTGTGTATTATCAGCACATGAACTGCCATAATGTAGGTAATGCACGCAAATTGAGATGAAAATTAAAAATGGTAAATATAAGCAGTTGGCTTTCATAGGCATATGAATACCAACAGGATAAGGGCAAATTTGACATAAAACGCTTCACTGAATTTGCCCTTATCCTGTTGGCATTCATATGCCTATGAATACCAACTGAAAGCAGTTCAATGCTTAATTGTATCATCTTTGGTTGTATGATATTTATAGATGATGGCAACCTTTCTCACTGAACAAGAACCAAAGATTAGACAACCGTATATCCATTCCATTGTTTCAGCGCTGAGTGTAATTCACGGGTCGTACTATGTACGAAATTTTCTCTAAACAACACGTCTTTTAACTAAAAAGAAGCGACATATAGATACATTTAATTGCAATTTCTGGTGAGATTTGAGAATTGTTATGAATTGTTTTGTTTTCGAAAACATTATTACATGTACATGTTGTATGATCAATGACAAAAAAATCTTACGTTGCATATGTTCCTACAGGAGTCTGAGGACCTATTACAGGTTTATTTTTTTATGTATTTATTATTATTATTATATCAAAAATTGACCTAACATTTTGGGATTTGTCATTAATAAAATGTAGCATGCTCTTTGTCTGTAATTCCATTAAAACCAAACCCTGCAGCACGACCCCCTTCCTTCATTCCTGGTATTTATGTGGTTTAAGTATGCCGCTAATGTGAGAAAATTTCGTGTGAAATCAATGGAGTGAATATAATAAATGTTTGATGAATGCCACACATAACTGTGTATCCCGACTCATCTGAATAACAAAACACAATATTTTATCTTTTAAAACTAAAACGTAATTTCTTTCCGGGTGAAATAATCATTTTTAGACAAGATTTACAATTTACATTGAAGACACTCATGTGACCCTGCTTAACTTTTTAAAATTAAAGTAAAAGTAAAAGTTTGTTGATCAATTGATTATTTAACAGGAATGGAAATTTATTGGTTTATAATATCAAACTATTATCGATAGGTTAAAAATGTAAATACATATATTTCTGTGTAAAGATTGTAGCTATACATATATAACATCATCTTTCCTCTTGTAATTGGTTTAAATATTTGAAATAGTTAAATATGTGACTTTCTGACAAATGTTGTGTACTGCCATATTTATATGCAATTATTTAAGTTTGACGCGGGATTCTGTGTGCGGTTTTTGGGAAGGTGGGGAAGTGGTTTATGTCCGCGCCCTTACCGTGGTTGATGTAATCTACAATACGCATCTGTACAATTTCGACTGTTGATTTAAAAAGACTACCAGTAATTCGAGGAGCAGACATTTATTACATTGTTGTGTTCTCCAACAATTCAAACGTATACTTTTTGAGTTATGCATAAAGTAAGGCACTTGCCTTTCACCTACGCCGGGTTCGATTCCAGGTACGGACGTAAGAAGGTATTGAGTAACCTTCCCGACCACGTGGGTTTTCTCCGGGTACTCCAGTTTCTTCCAATTCAATTTAATTCAATTTATTTCTCTTTTTACAAATGTACATAGAGAATGTCATACAAAACACATATACAACAATTAAAGGTTCACAGAGGCAGAAACATTAGTAATATATATAACTGATGTCATGGAGGAAAAACAATTGAAAATATAAATCTGATGAATTTACACATTTGTTTTAGTAATTAATATTATTTGTATTTTTTAATGATTGGAATTTGATTATATTTACTCTTTTACAATAATATTCACCTAAGTAATACTTCCTTTTACTGAGAAATCTACAACATTCTAATAAATAATGAAATTCATCTCCAATTTTATAATCATTACAATACGTACAAAATCTTCACAATACCATTCCATCTACCCGTTTTAATTATAAACTTATGATTAGTTGTTCAAAATTTACATAACATTATCCGGTCCCTATCATCAAGCTGTTCAATATAATTTTCAAAAATGAAAGATTCTTTGAATATCCTATAGCATGCTGACTTAGAAGAATTAAAAACATCGCTTTTCCATTTCTGAGTACACTGGTCTTTTAAAATCTGTTTAACAGCCAACTTTAAGCATTCTACATTTATATTTACAGTACTTTGCATATCCCATATATAGCTTAAACCACATTCATTCAAGATTTTTCGAATATATAACATCCACGGACTAGTTATACCATTTCTAATGTTACTTTTATATAAAACAGTGTATAAAATATAAGAGTACTTGCTATCATGTGCCTGTAATAATTTAGACCAATAGGTACTCATGCGAACCTTTACACTATTTAATAGGGAAGAAGCCCCGAGTTCTCCGTAAACCATATAACTAGGAGTAATTCTTTACAAATTTAATATCATTTTGAAAAACTTTAAATGTACACGCTCTATTGCTTCTATATTGCTATATCCCCATATTTCACAGCCATACAATAAGATAGGTTTAACAATTTTTTCAAACAAATCGTACAAACATTGGACAGACAAATTTAAATTCCTTCCTCTTTTTATAATGTCATACATAGCTATAGTAGCTTTCTTTATATTGTTATTCTTAGCATCTGTAAAAGAACATGAAAGTGAGAAAACTATACCCAAATAATTAAAAGTTTTAACTACCTCAATTTCGTCACCATTAAAGTTAAAAGTAGGTAAATTTTGGTAACGACCTTTTGTGAAAATAACACATTTTGTTTTACTAATATTAACTTTAAGTTTCCATCGACTACAATAATCAGTAAAAAGATCTAATTGCTTTTGTAAATCTTGCGGACAGTCAGAGAACAAAATAGTGTCGTCTACATAAAGTAAAACAAACGTTTTCATATAAACATTTAAGTGTTCCTGGATCTGAATATTTACACAGTTTGCACCTATTACATCATTTTGACTCATAAACTGTTCAAGGTCAATCCATTTTCACACGTGAAATAAGCAGAATTTTCACCATTAAAAGAAATTCTAGTCTTGATTCCTTGATACATATTATGGATGATATTAAAAAATTTGCCGTTAATTTGATTGTGTAACATTTTATTCCAAAGGCCGTTTCTCCACACCCTATCAAACGCCTTCTCAAAATCTATAAAAACGCAAAACAATTTTTTTTTAATGTATTAGTTAGTGAGATCAAACAATACAAAATAAATGAGTTATCAACGGTAGAATACTGTTTCCGGAATCCGGCTTGGTTTTCACATATTATGCTATACTCTTCGGAAAACCTCTGGAGTCTCTCATTTAGAAGACTTGAAAATAACTTGCCGAAGCAACTAACTAGAGTTATCGGTCTATAATTCTTGGGATCACAAGGCGAGCCTTTGTTTTTATAAATTGGTATACTAGAACCACTCAACCACTTTTCCGGAAGCATTCCACAATCAAAAATTACCTTAAATATTTTTACATAGAGGTCTAGCATTTTTGAGGAAGAATGTTTAATATATTCATTTATTATATCATCATCTGAACTTGATTTGTTACTTTTCAATTTCTTGATTGCTTTCTCAACCTCTTCCTTAGTAATTGAACCGTTAATTATAGCATTCAACTCATTATCAGCATCGTTATTCGGTACAAATTCATCTCTATCATTATTTGCATTCAGATCCTTAAAGTAATTGTACAAAGTATCAACAGATATATGTGACTGTGTCCGTTTATTATTGCCACTCTTCGATAATTTCCAATACTCCTTTGGATTAGTTCTTTTCATATTCTTAATTTTCTTTCTCATACTTCTTTTATACTTATCAAGGTTGTCGATGAATAGCTGTATTTTATCATTATCAAGGTTGTCGATGAATAGCTGTATTTTATCATTATCAAGGTTGTCGATGAATAGCTGTATTTTATCATTATCAAGGTTGTCGATGAATAGCTGTATTTTATCATTATCAAGGTTGTCGATGAATAGCTGTATTTTATCATTATCAAGGTTGTCGATGAATAGCTGTATTTTATCATTATCAAGGTTGTCGATGAATAGCTGTATTTTATCATTATCAAGGTTGTCGATGAATAGCTATATTTTATAATTATCAAGGTTGTCGATGAATAGCTGTATTTTATCATTATCAAGGTTGTCGATGAATAGCTATATTTTATCATTATCAAGGTTGTCGATGAATAGCTGTATTTTATCATTATCAAGGTTGTCGATGAATAGCTGTATTTTATCATTATCAAGGTTGTCGATGAATAGCTGTATTTTATCATTATCAAGGTTGTCGATGAATAGATGTATTTTATCATTATCAAGGTTGTCGATGAATAGCTGTATTTTATCATTATCAAGGTTGTCGATGAATAGCTGTATTTTATCATTATCAAGGTTGTCGATGAATAGCTGTATTTTATCATTATCAAGGTTGTCGATGAATAGCTATATTTTATCATTATCAAGGTTGTCGATGAATAGCTGTATTTTATCATTATCAAGGTTGTCGATGAATAGCTGTATTTTATCATTATCAAGGTTGTCGATGAATAGCTATATTTTATCATTATCAAGGTTGTCGATGAATAGCTGTATTTTATCATTATCAAGGTTGTCGATGAATAGCTATATTTTATCATTATCAAGGTTGTCGATGAATAGCTGTATTTTATCATTATCAAGGTTGTCGATGAATAGCTGTATTTTATCATTATCAAGGTTGTCGATGAATAGCTGTATTTTATCATTATCAAGGTTGTCGATGAATAGCTATATTTTATCATTATCAAGGTTGTCGATGAATAGCTGTATTTTATCATTATCAAGGTTGTCGATGAATAGCTGTATTTTATCATTATCAAGGTTGTCGATGAATAGTTGTATTTTATCATTATCAAGGTTGTCGATGAATAGCTGTATTTTATCATTATCAAGGTTGTCGATGAATAGCTGTATTTTATCATTATCAAGGTTGTCGATGAATAGCTGTATTTTATCATTATCAAGGTTGTCGATGAATAGCTGTATTTTATAATTATCAAGGTTGTCGATGAATAGCTGTATTTTATAATTATCAAGGTTGTCGATGAATAGCTGTATTTTATAATTATCAAGGTTGTCGATGAATAGCTGTATTTTATCATTAACAAGGTTGTCGATGAATAGCTGTATTTTATCATTATCAAGGTTGTCGATGAATAGCTGTATTTTATCATTATCAAGGTTGTCGATGAATAGCTGTATTTTATCATTATCAAGGTTGTCGATGAATAGCTGTATTTTATAATTATCAAGGTTGTCGATGAATAGCTGTATTTTATAATTATCAAGGTTGTCGATGAATAGCTGTATTTTATCATTATCCCATTTATTAATTCTTTCTTTGCTATCCACATTCTGATTAAAATCATGACCTGTACTTAAGCAGGATGTGGTCAGAGACAATGGGCAGTGAACCCAGTTTTCAAATATTTCAACCTCATCATCGATGTTGTCACCTATATCTTCTAGAGAGATGAAGTCATTAGAACTGGCTGTACGCGCATTGAAAACCCCCACTAAACAAACATAGGAGTGTGCTGTAGAGTAAGACCCCTCGCGCGCTTCCATCCGGGTCAACAAAAGTGATTAATATAAGTTGTTATAACTTGTTTCACAATTGTTGTAATATAAATGAAATTTAATAAGGGCATAACTCGAATTGTATACCTTTCCACACGCACTTAATTTGGTGCAAACAGCGCAGGATTTTTTATTGACATATTGTATAAAGATGAAACCGCGTATCCATATAGAAACTGCAAATTGCATATTTATAAAATAACTGATCCGGTACCCTGAAAAACACCACCCAATAAATATGTTACACATGTATGTAACATGATATCGTCTCTCAAAATGGACCAATGGGAAAGGATGTAGAATGAGAAATGAAGTGAATACACCGTTGAGTTTTAATATTTTTACTAATTAAGGCATGTAAATACAATCCTTTCTACAAATTAAAATTTGTTTGCATTCAAAATTAATAGATCAACTTGAATTGAGTATTGCCCCATTTAGAGTGTGTTTTACCTTGGACTTTAAGATAATTCGCCTTTTTATAATATCCTCAAATATGTGTTTAATACTCTTAAGTAATGCACAGCCAAGTAAACGTTAAATCTGGACCTCCTTGGAATAGTCACCATGGCAGAGAGCGTCAAACCACTCACTTTCACATGAGCTTAATTTACCAACATTTTAACCAAAGGAACAATCATGATTTTTGAAAGACTTTAAAACGTCGTCATGAACTTATATAGTGCAGAGTTTCCTAACATCAGGACAAATATTTTTGTTAAAATATAGCGTAGTAATTTCAGCTGGATGCATGTATCGTTTCGTATTTATTTTGTATACCCTTCAAATCAAATCATAACCGTTAGATTCAGCAAGTTCCAGAGTACGACAGCAAGCGCAACGGGTGTCTTGATATATACAGTGTATTATGACGTCATAATATCTAAGACGTCAAATGTGGGAAACTGCTGTTGAACTTTCAAATTGGCGAAGTAGAATTTTGGGCAGTCTAAGAGTTAAATAAGGCCACGCGCGGGACCTCTAAGTAATACACTCCAATCCGTGTAACAATTTGAGACATATAACGGTTAAATGTAACTCTTAATCTATCGTTATACATTGTATATCACAATAATAAGACAAATAGGCCTAATATTAAAACACTTCTTTCCAAATTTGGGACACTTTATCGTCACATGTTTCCTCCAAAATAAAAGGCAGTGTGACCTGTGACCAAGACACCCCTACCTACAATCCTACGATTTGAGACAATTTTCAGTTTATCTATCTGTATAAACAAACACTAGGCATTCGGGCACTCTAACCTGTGTTTTATTCATTCCAGTCATTTTTTGTGACTTTCGCCCTGTCTGATGCTTTATTGTGGTTGGGTGGCGTGGTTTGGCTGAGGGTTTGATCCTCGGCACAGACGTGAAAAGGTCAAGGGTCACCTGCCCGACCACTTTCACATTTTTTCTTAAAGTTTGGAGTT
The DNA here is from genome assembly GCF_031769215.1 of Ylistrum balloti. Lineage (NCBI taxonomy): Eukaryota > Metazoa > Mollusca > Bivalvia > Pectinida > Pectinidae > Ylistrum > Ylistrum balloti. Next base: position 30,809 of record NW_026782102.1, on the reverse strand, counting down.
GAAAATGATTTTCCTCCTTCCTGAAGTAATATTCGTTAGAAAACCAAGACATTTATTTAACGCACTGCTTGTTTTGATTAGTTTCTGTGATAATTCATTCCATGTAATCTTATTTTTTGGCGATTGTGTTGTTTATATTTACATGTTGAGTGTTGTCTGTAATGAAACTACTGACTAAAACGTTATTCAAAGGGCTATGAAAACACTATGAAAACATCCGTACACGTGCAGCGATCAGCTGACTTAACGTCGCGTTTTGATTGGATAAAGTTGTAAACAATCAGCGGTCAGCTGCCTTGACGTCGTGATTTGATTGAATCATCCAGCTGTTCAACTTGCCAGTTTGTTTTTTTGTCCGATAACACTTTTAAAACTAACTAAATAAATAAATACTTGATATGCGTGTGTTTTTAAAACAATGCATTTGACTCAATGATGTAAATATATGAATTGAATGGATTTTTTTCATAGCGGCAATGAATAGCAGTAGCTAGCTACATATCTTCCGGGATATGTAGCTAGCTACTGCTATTCATTGCCGCTATGAAAAAAAAAATCAATCCCTATATGACGTCATAATATTGATGACGTCATCATTTCTTAGATGTTTATTACTGACTCGCAGAATTAATATTCTTGTATCCAGGGAAGAAATAATTTTAACCATTAGGGTGCCACCGGGCCGATAAATCGGCCCAACTACAAATACCCTTCAGTGACGCATTGGGCCAATCGGCCAGTGAGTATCAACCATCGATTTTTGATGACGTCATAATGGCATACATTGTGTTGACGTCGTCCCCCCTCATAGGATGACGGTAACTTTCGTTGCACAAACAGTTGAAATTTATTTTCCAGGCAATTTTAGCAATTTTTTACATACACAAAGAGTATTACCAGGCGTTTGTGAACGCACTATTTTCGTTATTTTCCTTCGTTTTATTCTTGAGATATCACAAGCTATTTTCGGTGGAAAACTTCCGGTGACGTTATTCAGCTTCATGTGAAATGAAACAGACTATATTTACCACAAGGAGAAAATGTTTTGTTTTTTTTTTTTTCAGATTGAGGGAAAAGGCCTCGGCGAAAGTATCACGGTGTTATTTAATTACTTGTCTCTTTTTCTTCTCTATGTTGATTTAAATTTGATTTAAACATATTTATTGCCCCAAAATTGAGCAGAGGATTAGGCACAAGTTATTTCAACTTATGACCGCCTTTTCCTCTAATACAATACATGATAAATATTTACATGATAACATTAACAAGGCATACATAATATATTTAACATTTAGTACATTTTACTTAAAATCTGTTGCTGGATTTGATAAAAATTTGCACGTGTCTGAATACTTCTGTATTGGTGGTTAGGGACAGATTTTCATTTCCAAATAAAAATAGATGTAAATTCACTTGATCTAAGTTCAACATGTTTATACTTTGAAAAAATGATATTCTTACTCTATCATAAAGCTTACATTCTAGGAAAAAGTGCCCAACATCCTCACAGTAATGTCCACAAGCACACGATGGGTTATCAACAATCTTAACACGGAACAAATCACTTTTCAAAGAGCTGCACTGTTGTCTGAGTCTCGTATGTTATATATTTAGATTACGTTCGCCAAAATTATAATAAGATGGAGGACAAGAATTAGCGTCATTAGATAAAGAAGATTTAAAGGCATTCAAAAATGGTAATGTTCTTATTGAATTGTCTAGCGAATTCCACAGACGTAAACTTGATGGCAGAAAAGAAGAGTTACTTAGGGAGAGTCTGAAAGAAGGAATGATATAATCATGTTGGTTCCGTAAATTATACTGATTGTTGTAACCCACTGTGTTTGGCAAAAGGGCCGATAAATAAGAAGGGGTTAAATTATTTATCATTTTGTATAATACATTTAACTTTCGTGTCTTCCTTCTCTCTGATAATGTTTCCAATCACGTTTCAAAATATAGTGATTCATTACTAGCATACAAAGGTAAACCTGTTATAACTCGAGCCGCTTCTCTTTGTGCTTTCTCTAATTTATCAGAATCCAAAACAGAGCAACCAACCCATACCACACAAGCATATTAAAAAACAGGTAGAATGAAGGATTTATATATTTTTAACAGAGAATCTCTTTTTAACAAGTATTTCAGTTTTCGTAAAACATTAATTTTTTTCATAACCGAGCTATATACTGCCTCAACATGGCTCCCTCACTTTCCATTTGAATTAAAATTTACTCCTAAGTGTCTGTGAACTTCTGTAAAACTTAAAATTTCTCTGTCAAACAATAAATCTAGATCCCCGTCAGCATTGACTGAATTTGAAATAAAAAGGACATCTGTTTTTAGAGGGTTAAAAGAAACCAACTAACGTTTAGCCCACTGATTTAAAGATTCAAGGTCCCTGTTGAGAACAGTCTGTAATTCGTGACATGAAAAAGCAGAATTAAATAATGATGTATCGTCTGCAAATAACCTAGAGGCCGACTCAAGAGCATCTGAAATATCATTGATATATAACAAAAAGAGAAGCGGCCCGAGTATTGAGCCCTGGGGTACACCAGCGTCGATATTACCTAGACCGGAATAAGAAGTTCCAATTAAAACTTTCTGTTTACGCTGGTGAAGATAATTTGTGAACCAATTTAACAACGATCCCGAAATTCGATAAGATTCCAATTTAGCTATCAGGCCCCTGTGCCAAACACGATCGAAAGCTTTAGATATATTTCAAAAATTAATACAAGTGTGTTTTTTTTCTTCTAAAGCAGTACAAATATTATGGTAAATTTCAATAAGTTGATAAACAGGAGAATGACTAGGCATAAAGCCGGACTGATAGTGATAAAACAAACGATTGTCAAACAAATAATTATACAAGTGTTTGTAAACTACACGCTCGAAAACTTTACCTACTGTAGATAGAAGGGATATTGGTCTATAATTACATGGCGTATGACGGTCACCCTTTTTGAAAAGTGGCATTACAGTTGCAAGTTTCCATTTGTTTGGATACACATCTAAAGAAAGAGACATGTTAAAAAGTAGTTCAAGTGGTTTACAGATATAATTTGCAGTGTACTTCAGCACATGATGACTAATCCCATCCCCTCCCGAGGCTTTCCCTAGTTTTAAAATCTGTAAAACATCTTTTATTTCCAAATAGTTTAACCTGAGAGATACAAAGCGTGTATCAGTTTTGGATTCAATAATCGGAACTGGGACATCAACATCATTAACATGAGTAATGCTACAAAAATAGTTATTAAGTAAACGCGCTTTATCGTCATCGTTAGAAAAGGTAATATTGGTCGTTTGGTCCGTCATTGAAGGGATGTGTTGATAATGTCCGCCGGATTTCATAAGTCGTTTTACTAGTTTCCAGTAAGATTTAGGATCAGAAGAAACGTATTCATCAATAAGTCCATGGACATTTTCGTAAAAGAGAAGTCTAGCATGTTTTTTCATATTATTTACCTTGTTCCTCTGAGCTTTAAATTTGTCAATGTCTGAATGTCGGATTGTTGCCCTGGCAATTTTGTGTAGTCGGTCACGGATTCTCAAATTTGTTCTAAGTTCAGATGTCATCCAGGGCTTGTAACTGTTTTAGAGGGTATACATCTATTAATAAAATCTAAAAAAATGTCAGTAAAATTGTCACACGCAGCATCAACTGAATCACTGTTAGAAAACAGTCATATTTGTCAATAAGGTCATTTAGCATGTCAAAGTCAGCTCGTTTATATAACCACACTTTCCGTCTGTAAATAGGTTTTGTGAAAGAGTTAATTTCGATTAATGCAATGCAACCCTCGTGGTCGCTTACATTTCTATTATAGGTAAAACTGACGATTCTTTACAAATAAGAGAGTCTGATAATAAAATGGGGTCAAGTAAACTAGATCTGGATGGACCAATTCTAGTAGGTTCAGATATAACGTTTTTCAAGGAAAACGCGTTTATATAATCAATAAGGACATGGTTATTAGAAACAGAGAGTAAATCAACGTTGATATCACCAACAATAACTACATTTTGAGACATATCTAATGCACTATCAGTAGATGATTTTAAGTTTTGCCAAAACGAATTTATCGAGTATTCAGGCCTGTAGACAGTGCCAATTATGAGATTTGAACTAACTAAAGTAATTTCTATCCGTATAACTTCATCCCCCGGATATTCTATAGCATGTAGACGAGAAACTTTCAACAAGTCATTAACATAAACTAATACACCACCCCCAGCAAAATTTCTGTCATGTCTAAAGGGTTCATGAAAACCGGCTATAAGTAAATCGTCAGTGGAGACGTTATCATCTAGGTGTGTCTCAGTCAAACATATAATGTCATATTCACTAGCTATGTCCTCGATATAATCTAACTTGTTTCTAAAACTCCTAATATTTACATGAAAAATAGAGAGTTCTCCACTATTCAGACCAGGATTTGATTCGACATCCATGTGCTGAAGCAGAAGTAATAGCAAAAGTAGTATAAAATTATAGTTTCGAAAACTAATTAACATGACACGATTCAATAACGTGAGCAAGTGTATGAACCAGTCATGTAGTAACAATAATAACTTAAATATTGAACTTATACAAAACGAGTAAAAAATGAAAGATTTTACAAAACATCTGCCGTAGACCTTGGAATAAAATATACCAATCGCCATTCTGTGACCCAAGTAGTCATTACCCATTATCGAGAAATGAATACCATGAGGTCACAGAAAGGCGAGGAGGATAATTTATATCAGAACATCGTGCGATCCAGCAACACATAAAGTTTATAAATGGTTTATGTACAAAATATGCAATACAGATATAGCAAAGTAAAAAACACTTTGCATCCATCGACAAGGAAAAACAAATAGAACTTATAAAAAAGACAGTGGCTAGGATTATAAAGAATGACTTTGATGTACAGTTTTCATTCGTGAAAAATAAATATAAATACAATCTAAAACCAAATAAGAGACATTTTTGATAGTTTTACAGCTCGAAAGTCTTATTTCCGTACTAGATATAAATACTGAAACACAAATAAAGGGAATATTCAATACCCAAAGAGGTATTATTAAACCCATAGACGAGATATACTGAAAGGAACGACAGAAGGATAAAGTAGACTCAAATACAACAAACGGTAGAGTTCGTATTTCTTATTAGAGAAGGCATAAAAATACATATATAATAATATTGAAAACAAAAACATGTACATGTATGCTACTAACTTAAGATAATACTGACGATACATGATACTACTCACGACATATGATAATAATGACGACAAATGATACTACTAGCGACATATGGCACTACTGACGACATACGATAGTACTGGCAACACAATAATAATAATGACGACAATTGGCGACATATGATACTACTGACTGCATACAATACTATTGACAAAAGTATGATAATGACGACATATACTACATATAATACTAATGACGTTATATGATACTACTAGTGACATATGATGTTACTGACGACATACGATACTACTGTCGACATAATTATAATAATGACGTTATATGATATAACTAGTGACTTGAGAATACTGTCGACATATGATAATACTAGCGACATATGATACAACTGAAAACATATGATACTACTGGCGACATATGATACTTCTGACGACATATGATACTACTAGCGACATATGACTCTACTAGCGACATATGATAATAATGACTACATATGATACTACTGGCGACATATGATACTTCTGACGACATATGATAATACTAGCGACATATGATTATATTGACGACATATGATACTACTGACGACATATGATATTATTGACGACATATGATACTACTGGCGACATATGATACTTCTGACGACATATGATACTACTAGCGACATATGATTATATTGACGACATATGATATTACTGGCGACATATGATACTACTAGCGACATATGATACTACTAGCGACATATGGTTATATTGACGACATATGATACTACTGGCGACATATGATACTACTAGCGACATATGATACAACTAGCGACATATGATTATATTGACGACATATGATATTACTGGCGACATATGATACTACTAGCGACATATGATACTACTAGCGACATATGATTATATTGACGACATATGATACTACTGGCGACATATGATACTACTAGCGACATATGATACTACTAGCGACATATGATTATATTGACGACATATGATATTACTGGCGACATATGATACTACTAGCGACATATGATACTACTAGCGACATATGATTATATTGACGACATATGATACTACTAGCGACATATGACTCTACTAGCGACATATGATAATAATGACTACATATGCTACTTCTGCCGACATATTATAATAATGACGTCATATGATACTGCTAGCGACATATGATAATACTAGCGACATATGATAATAATAACGACAAATGATACTACTGACGACATATGGTATTTCTAGCGGTACAAGATTCTACTAGCGACTAATAGCTACTACTGACGTCTATAGATACTGTAGGCGACATGTGATACTACTGACGACATGATACTTCCGGCGACGTAATAAATCCCATAATTGGTAAGACAGTAAAGCTTGCTTTACTATAATACCACGTGTAATTATATAAAAAAGATCATGACTTCGTCAAAGGGATCGTTATGTATATATATTTTTAAAGAAAGATGTCATGATAACGACATTTTACGCCCGAAATATTTGAACATTTTTTCCACAACAAGGAAATGGTGGAAATTGGAAAAACATTTGACAGAAACAAATGAACTTTAGATGATGTATGTTATCGAGAGATGATTAAATACTAAAACCATAACTTTTATTCCATGCTAAATCATCATATAATAATGTCAAAGACCGCTTCACGCTAAGCACATTTTACTCCTGGTTTATCAAGTCTTTGTAACCGGGAATCAAACGCTCGATGTCGGCGGATGATTTAATGATAATTTTCGAAGATTCAGGTTTCATCTGGAGGAAAATACGACCATCGCTTGTCCAAAAGGATCTAATTTGGCGCTTATATCGAAGTTTGTTAAAATCATTCACCAGAAGCTGGCGGAATTTGGTGAGAGCCTCTACGACCATTGTTCCGTTCGGATTTCCCTTCAAACGTTTCTTGTTATTGAAAACAGCTCGTCTATCCTGATAACGCACAAAACGGGCAATCAGCGTTGTTTTCCCATGTTTGACGGGACCAAGAGGGTGGCAACGAGATATGTCCTTGTGCGACAAATTAACATTAAGTTTTGAACGGCAAAGATCGAGAACTGTTTCAAGCGCGTCAAATTTGTCGGCGACAGGGATGTTGAGAAATTTCAAACAAGTCCGTCGGGAGTATTGGGCCGCTTCATCGAGATCAGCTTCTTGGGCTAGCTGGACTTTCTCCAAACGTTTGATGGTTTCTTGTAGGGAGGAAATTTGTTGTTCCAACTTACTTCTCTATGTTCACCGGTCATCACACATAATCAGTGTAATAATAAGTTAAACGATGCATTGTACATTTTTATTACAACTCAAATATATATTTACAATTTTTGTAAGTTTTCATGGTACTTAAAATATTATGACTAGTGGTCAGTAAAAGAAAATCACCAATAGGAGTTAAAATAAATAAGGTGATGTTGTAATCCCATAACTCGTCCTTTTTTCGTAGATGACAAATATTTGTCGTGGCCACTTCGTCGTGGGGCCACACATGGGTCCACAAACATCACATTTTAGACAATTATGTCGTAATACTCAACGACCTTCTAAACCTAAAGGTTGTACAAACTCAAAGCCAATGCAAAACCAGGACATTTTTCATGCGGAAAGCACTGGAAACAGATCCGCAATAGAAATACGTGGCTGACGAACACCGTCTTTGGCTGAGAATTGTCCTACCTGAATCTGCAGCAAATAATATAAATCATCAGAGAGCAGATGCGGAGAGTCTGAAGAACATGCTTCCAAGAGATGCATCTCTTATACAATGTTTTCATCTTCTTTTTTCCCTAGAATTTATTTTAAAAAAATGTTCGCTAGACCAAAAGTTAAGATCAACTTTCCTTGGGACCTTTTCGAAAAGTCTTATATGTTATTACTATGCTGTAATATGAATTTGCACGTATATTTGGTTCTATGTTTTGTTTCCCAATAGCTTCGTTGTTTTAAGCAGTCCACTACAGTCCAGTACAGTCCACAACAGTCCAGTCAGTCTAGCGTAAGTCCAGGCTGCCCAACCGGCCCATGCTAGTTTGAACAGTCCATGCTATGAACATCCAGTCAGTCCATGCTATGGAATAAACCGTTCAGTGGTTCAAGCACGGATATAGACTTTGCCTTTCAAATTTTGAGAGATGGATACATGATACCCGTCGTATAGCATTCATGTCTTTCGTAATGAGAGAAGCTTTGGGGTAGGGTATCGACGAATTGTGAAAGCCCAATTCTCTTGTTACCCAGTCTAAGTCCATGCTATAGAATCGGTCCTTTCTAGGTCCATGTTATATATACGAGAAAAACACCTAGATGGTATGACCGTCGATGTAAATATGAAGCTATCAGATAACGTAACACCCTGTGAAAAGACGACGTCCAGACATTGTAATCTGACCTGAAATAATATGTAAACTTATCTATAAGAAATAAATGAGGAAAGCACCTAGATGGCACGACCGGCGATATAGAGATGAAGCTATGACAGAAAACAGGTCCTCCGGTAAAAAGACGGAGTCCTGACACTGTAATAGGATTTGAACGACACGGTGATACAAGCCAGTCCCACACAATAAGTAATACTGTAAAATTTTCTGTACAAATTTATTAGGAAAACACCTAGATGTTACGACCGCCAACGTCGCCTTTAAGTTTTCTGATGACGATTTTCCCGTGTAAGACTGAGTCGACAAACGTTGATAAGTGGTCCAGTCTAGGTCCATGCTATAGACCGTCGACGTGAAGTCAATGGATTCATCCAGTCGTTTGTAGGCTAAAGTTAAAACATATCAATTAATGTACCAGACGATGTTAAGTATAGTAAGATGCAAGTATCTGATAAGTAGACAGATTAAATATCACTAACACTTTAATGACAATCCTTTGGGTGTTATGTATTTCTACAAAATTGACACGATACAACACACTGAATTACAAAACGGCTGACTACAAACAAACGTAAGCTATGCGTTTCACCGCTTGACTGCCCTTCTAAATCTAGCCTCCCTATATGTGTATAAGTTTAACACCTTGGTGATAGGCATAAATAAAGAAAACAAATTTGTATGTACAACATTTTCATTTTCCCCTATGCGATGGAATGAATATGGGTCGGAGAGCCATCCCACACCTATTCATACATCGAGACAAAACATTACAACACTGAGAGTCGTCTACCACCCATGCTATGCTCTTTCCCATTACACAGGGTCCTGACGTTGGACCTTTCTGGGGTGATTCACTCTCCTACACGCAATAATTACAAATCGGTTACATGTGATGCGCGTATCCAGTAATTGAATTTCTTTGGCCAGTGCAGCCATTTGACGTAATACTCTTTGTTACACCCTTTTGTGATATGATAAACATATCTCCGATCCATCTCTCGTTAAATTCCCGTGTAAACGGATTTCTTAAATGTGAAAGTGAAATAAATAAGTTCACTGTCTCAGAAAACGTTATGCGAGGCTTCTTTGACAGTGGTTTTAAATTCCTTCCTTACTTTGAGAAACGGTACAAGAATACGGCCTCCGCGCAGCTGAATGTTCTAGATGCAGATTCGTCTGTTCTTGACAATCCTGACTTTTGGCCTTCGGGTATATACGCAAGGCCATGGCTGCCACGACAGGTGTTTTGGAATGAGCGTATTGACCAAAAGTGATATAGTCAATGCGATGTGTTGGCAGTGTGAAGGGATAATGACTAGGATGCCTTATCTCCTTAACTGTTTCAACACTTACAATATATATATGTGGATTGTCGGAACATTGGATGAGAGAATACCAATTGTCATTTTTCGATAGTTTTAATCATTCTGGTTATGAAAGTATTGTAAAATCTGTTCATGAAGTAGATCCTTACCGCTACAAATGTGGTATAAGAGGTGGTGCTTGTTGTATAAGTCCCATCTAAATGTAAAGGAAATCATCTTAGATTGTCTTAGAATTGTCGGGCTTGAATTACAGTCACCTGGTGGAGAATATATCAGTATATATTTCAGTATATATGCCTGCTTCTTCACGACCTATTGAGGTATTTCATGAACATAAAGGGTAAAGTGTTTGCAATAGGTGACCTTAACGTTAAAATACGAGGCAACCGCTATCAGTTTCTAGATAATAATCACTCTAGGTCGTTCCAACAATTTCTAGATATAACTATCATGACTTCGTTAAATGTTCAGTCTGAATGGGACCTGTATGTACAACTGCAATTATCATGTACTCATTGAGTCAAATTCCACTGATCTTGTCTTGTATTGTGAAGTTTTAGACGACAATTCCAATGTTTCAGAACATTGTCCTATTGTTTGTTTAGTACGTGCACGAATAGTAATTCGCGTTGTAACATATATAAGTGGAAAAAAGCTTCGAATGACGGTTCAATATGTAATTTTAAATGTTATGTAAAATGTTTGCTTGATTGTATCACAGAACCTAATGAAAATCCATCCTTCCAAGATAGAGATCGTTACCATAGCGACATATGTTCGGCCTTACTTGAAGCAGCAGATAAATGTATACAAAAAAAAAATCTATACAGAAATGATCAAAAACCTTACTGTGATGAAAGTCTTTCATTTCCAGGATTTCTTCACCAGGAACTTTAGACTACTTTGAGAGTAAAACTGTCGTATTTACATAATGTTAAGGACTCTTACTACTTGGGGAAAAGGCAGATTCTGTTTCAGTTTCGTGTTGTCGAAATAAAACTGTTACACGTTTTAAAATTGATTCTTTCGCAAAGATACACAAATAACGTAATAGTACCTCAAAGTTACACATGTCGAACCTCAGAACATTACACACTTGTATGACACAGGTAAGACAAATACCCTGTATTTGATGTCCGTCAGTGCGAATCTGATTGGTCAATAAGCAAATCTGTGTTTTCTTCATCTTCGATACGCCACGTGGTGGACGATTCCGAAACTATAACACACAGTTTGGAATGAAAAAATGGCTGTCCAGCGTGAGTAAAATAGTGTTAAAGTAATGGGGAGAAACGAGGTCCGGTTTTGGACCTCGGTTTTCACTGCGGACCTCGGAGAAAGGGTGTGTAAACTCATTGTGGACCTCTAATGCCGGTATCTGTAAGTACACACACACATACACACACACACACACACACACACACACACACACACACACACACACCCCCCCCCCCCCCCACACACACACACTGTATATATACAGTATATATGTATATTACGTGGATTTTGTAATGTGACGTATATATATAGAGCAATGTACTCAATTTGAATTGTTACATATTGACATAGATATCATTTATGTGGTATACCTATATCACGTCTGACACATACATGTAATAAAGTACAGGGTTTAACCAGGATCATTAGAATTTTATAAGAATATTGTGCGTGTAAATATATATATGTGGAGGTCAACTTGACATTCACATGTAGATTAATTGCTTAATGAAAAAAGTTCGCTAAGTTGATAGATAAACAAGAAACATTAAAGTATTTAAAAACACTTGTATCTATTTCCAAATAATAGGCTCGACCATCCTCCAAAAGGGTATTCGATGCAGCTGTTTATTGATAACTAAATTGTCTTTACCATGAATGTCTTCAGTTCCAACATAATAAAGATTTTAAAGAATTTGCTCTGTGTCTACTATTTGATCGTTCCCCTCTGGTCCCAATAGACCGAAACCCACTGTTCATACAAAATTGATCCCTTTCTCCCAGACATGTCTTACACCAAATTGGGACAGAATCCAGACATTCCTACATAAGAACAAGATAGATTTTTAAGAAATTGAAAGTTTGCCCAATTGGGCCTGCCTATATGCACCCAGGGGAGGTGAGATCCATATATTATACAAAACTGATTGTTCTTCATCTAAGCATGCCTCAGACCAAATCTGAATAATGTCCTGCAATTACCGCAGAATAAGATAAATTTCAGAGAAATTCATTGATTTTCCGTATTGGACCCTCCAATCTGACCCCAAGGGGTCAAGACCCACCTTTTGTGCAAAACTGTTTTTTCCTCAACCAAGCATGCTTCAGACCAAATCTGGACAATGTCATGCAATTCCTGCAGAAGAAGATAGATTTAAAAAAATCCTATTGGGCCGGACGCCGCGGTATTCCTGTAGCTCACTTGTCCTTTTGGGCCAGGCGAACTAAAAAGTGTACAGCGTTCTGTTGTGTGTAAGCTGCATCCTTTGCACAATGGACTGGTCTAGTAGAGGAAGAAATCGCCTAACCTTTCTCATGTATCCGCAAATCAATGATAGTATCTAAGTGCGTGCCTACACGTGTTCGTGGACATACCCAGAGGTGCTCACATCAAATGACTCCCACAGGAATCCCGAGGTTTGGTAGTAAATACAATAGTGCCTTTTAAACACACCAAAGCCTCGAATGCTATTGCAGATATGGTATTGGAAAATACAATGATAACTATTGCTTATCTATAAACTGTTCTGTTCATTGATCTAAATATTTCATTGCTTACATATATGAAACAATTATTATGAAACAAAGCACATACATGTACTTCCTGTTCGGTTGTTTTGATTATGTTAGTTGTCGTTACTGTTGCTGCAATTTATTTTTGCAAAAATTATGAACAGAGAAAATGACAGCAGACCAGCATTGGATCATCGTATGTAAATTAATTATTCATTTTACCACATCCAGCTAATGTTAGGACAACAAACTGGAATCGATTGCTAGTTTTATATTACACAACCAACGTTTGTGCCAACAAATGGAAATTAATGGCTAACATAGGTCTGCTATCTGGGCGTGATTCACAAACCTTTGGAACACCGGCTGGCCGGAAAGGGCATCGTCAGCGATGCTTTGTTCAGAACTAGCTAAAGCAACGGGGACGGGTATGTTCCCCGGTAAAAACAGGGTTACCTGATGAAGTATGGTGTGCATTCTGTACGTAATAAAAAATACCATTCCTAAAGATATCGATGACAGAGGTTTCAAGTAAAATAAAGTTGAATAATGTCAATCACTACTTGAATACCTATAGGTTACAGTAGTGAAAGTGATGTTAGGGGTTTTGATAGTAAAATGTTGGTCAGCTATGATTTATTTGTCTAATATGATAAAAGTACGTGCATCGGGAAATACTTAGTTCTCTTTCAATCTTGTCGAATATGAGTATAGGGACAGAAGTCCAAATATTTTGCGCGGTTTGGTAAAATGTTATACACCGTATTCGAATTCAACGCTAGCTCGTAGGTCACTGGGAACTTGTCTGTTGAAAGAATCGTAGTCAGCATGTTTAGAATCAATGATGGATTGGAAACTATCCACGTGTAACTTGATGGTTTTATTTTCTTGTTCAATACATCTCAATACTCCAGTGTTCCTCAAGGGGCCAATGTACCTGTGAATAGTTATAACTTTGCCGACAAGATTATGTGATCTCAAATAAATTATTCACACTCTTGATCTTGAATCTCATAGAATTGTATGATTTAAGACTATATGATTTCTATGTTGTTTACAATTAATCATATATATAAGTCAATAACCAGATTTTACTGGTGAAAACCAACATTCGATAGGTGGGTGTTATTCCGCAATTTTATGACGATATTTGTTGACTAAATGTATGTGATCTTCATTGTAGAGCCTTACTTGATGGCATAATGACAGATTCGTTTTTACTGCTGGAGCGTTTCCATGCGTTAATACTTTTATTACGTTAAATGTGTTCAGGTTTACTGCATCTACATATTCACTCTTAGTGAATATGTGGATGACACGCTAAAATGGCATGAACATTGACATAACGATGTCCTTGAACTTATTTCTATAGTGTTGGCAAGCTATTCACCATCGACAGTGTATCCTTAGCAAAATACATTAGCCAGGCTGTTTGAATATTAACCGGCTACATTCGAGTACAAAACGTTCCGATTCAGTGAATTGTAACATAGTAGCGTATAGTGATGCATAAAATGCATTTGATAACACTAGACTGGTTGTTCATTGTTTATTAAAAGTGATTTTACATATCCATCCTAGATGTTTCTCCGGTTCTCTAACTCAGGCCCATACATTGCCCCGACCTCCTCTCTGCTCAGTGTCCCGGCTTCAACTCTCTCGCAATCCCTAGTATATACTAACACGAAAAACAAACGCCGGGCACAATAAATATACTATAGTACTACAGATGATTTATTGCTTGGCCTAGAATAATGACACTCGGTCAGGCTGGTGTGTTGTTCGCGGTCACTAGGTACACGTGTTTAAAATCACACAATACCTGACCTCCGCGCTCCGTGCGAGGCACGTGCTAAAATACAAGAATCCCGTGCAGGGGAAGGTCATTGAGTTCGCCAATGGAAATTTTCAGTCTATTTGATACTGTTCAAGTATTCAGATTGATTTTTCAAAGTTTGGTTCGAATTAAGCAATTTACATCCATGCCACGATTGACGGAAGTCCAGCGGGGACAGGCTATAGGAATGCTTTTGCAGGGTCAGGGCCAACTTCAGGTTGCTGCTCATTTCAACGTCTTGTCCAACGTGTGCGAGTGACGGGGAGGGTCATCGACCGACCGCGAAGTGGACGTCCGCGTGTCACGACGCCACATCAGGATCGGTTTATAAGACTTTTTCATTTACTTAATCGCCATCTCACAGCTACCGAAACTGCAAATAACACTATAGGCAGTCATAACTGCCATATTCATCCTGATACGGTTCTAAACCGATTACGCGTCAATGGCCTAAGAGCCCGACGTCCCAATGTTGGTCTGCCCCTAACTCCTGCGCGTCGCCAACGCCGATTGGCTTGGTTACAAGCACACTCGCCCAGAAATTTTCCTATGAGGCAATGGAGACGGCTATTCTTCACTGACGAATTCCGGTTCACTCTCTACCGTTCGGACGGGCGACGTCGTGTGTATCGACGTCGAGGGGAACGTTACACCGACGCGTGCATTGCTGAGCGGGATAGGTTTGGCGGTGGTTCAGTATGT
The DNA here is from genome assembly GCF_031769215.1 of Ylistrum balloti. Lineage (NCBI taxonomy): Eukaryota > Metazoa > Mollusca > Bivalvia > Pectinida > Pectinidae > Ylistrum > Ylistrum balloti. The sequence goes on along the minus strand of NW_026782102.1, from coordinate 15,610 downwards.
GTTTGGGGCGGTATCTCCTATGGGTTTAAATCACCCCTGATCGTGGTATAGAGACGAAATCCTTCGCCCAGTTGCCGTGCCATGTGTGCAAGCACGGAGCCTGATATTCCAGCAAGACAATGCCCGGCCCCATGTCGCTAGAGTTTGTCAGCAATTTCTTGCCAACAATAACGTAATCCCAATCGATTGGCCAGCATTCAGTCCAGATTTGTCTCCAATTGAGCATTTGTGGGACGCATTGGATAGGAGAGTTAGGAGACGTCCAAATGCCCCCACTAATCTGGTCCAGCTCACATGTGCCTTGCATGAAGAATGGAATAACATCCCCATTGCAAGGGTTAACACCCTGATGAATTCCATGCATATAAGAATCAGGGCTGCAACTGCTGCGCATGGAGGACACACAAGATACTGAAATGTCCGGCCGTGTTGCGCAATACAAGTAGGGTCATCGCTAAAAGGGGGATATTTTTGGCATAATTAGCATTGATAATCGATAGAACCTTCAACAAATGGTTCCAAACAGATGAAATTGTATACAAAAATGAATGAAATAATGTAACATTAAATTATATCATTTCAAAGAATCTTTTTAGGTTACACGGCGTCTCTTTTTCGTTTTAGTATATATATATATATAAAGAAAATTATAATGTTTGGTGTTCTGGTTCTCTTTTGCACTTTTCAATACCCAAACGACGAAAGTGTAAGTCTCATTATCTAAATAAAAAAAATTACTGACACAATCTTAATCTGATATAATTAACTATGTATAGTAAAGAGACTGTCACAATCTTATTCTTTTTAAAATTATCTATGTGCGACAATTAGACTGTCACCATCTTAATCTTATAAAATTCACTATGTAAGGATCAAGCTGACAAAGCTATTCTTACGTCTAAATTATCAGTGATAATCCTGTATATATATATATATATATATCCTAGTCCCGAGTCCTTCGAATTATGATGGCACTCGTTACATATTTTATAAAATACTTTAAAATTACAACGTTGGACCCATTGTTTTTTGGCAAAGGACTAATGAAAATAAACTGTTAGACAGTGTTTTCTTCATTTCCTAAGGAATCATGTTAACCAGGCTCTAGAAAACACTTAGATGTGCTTGTGCATTCGTCCACGGTTCGTGAACGTTTAATATTTAAAATTTTTTGTCAAGATTCTCCGTTGGAAGTTTACATACAAAATGTACTTCCTGAAGTGGCCCTGAAAAAGTCGCAACCAAGTTCTGTAATGAAAAAAATAAAGAAATGAAAATAAAATTAAAAACTTCTTCCATAGTGCCACCAGTACAAATGAGCACAAATAGATTGCTATGCTAGGAAATAAACATTTCGCTTTTAATTTTTCGGACACCTTAAAAATCGGACATCGCAACAGACAGTTATTGTCATAATTACAAACCACGTTTTTTATTAACCACACTTACATAGTAATTTAAACTCCCGTCTGGAATGTTATTAAGACATATCTTCTGTTGCATAGTCTGTGCATAATATACACATATATTTACATGTGCGTTTGTTTCCAAAGTGATAAAATATCGATAATCATTAAGGTTGCCTTTGCAGATCACATCGATTATGTGAAGAATTTGATTGGTGTGGAGTATGTGGCCGTAGGTGCCGACTATGACGGAGTTACTTTGTAACTATTTATAATGAAAATCAAATAAATGTATTATTTTGGGGAATGATATGTATCAGACATAGGCAATATTCACTCAGGGTCATTTTCGTCCTTGTGTAAAACTCGACATTTGGTGAGTTTACCGACATAAAGGATTACATATACATCATAACCATATGTAAAAGGTTTATTTAACAGTGTAAAAGTAATAAATCGACATGTAACACAGGGGCCTGGGTCTATCTCTAAACACGATGTGTTAAACAATACAAATGACTAGTTTCATCTCGTCTGATTCGATAGTGTTCTTTAAATTTATGTCAAACAGTGATTTAAACTGCGTCATATAGTGTCGTCCTACGAGGGTTCATTAATGATTTTTGGGACCAAACGTATAGAATATAAAGAGGAGAGTTTGAAAATCATATATACATTGTATACATTGATATTATTGTTATAGGAGAGAGTGCTCTGATAGTGAAAAACGCCGTTACATATGTGTTTTTCATTTTAGTATGCCCTTGGAGCTTGAAGATTCTTCAACCTACCCCGTGATATTTGCCGAGCTTAAAAGACGAAATTGGTCGGAGGAAGATCTAAAGAAGTTGGCTGGTCTTAATTTTCTTCGTGTCTTTAGGGCGGTTGAGAAGGTAAGAACATTACCGAACGCTACTTAAATCGATACCGAACCCAAATAGATACCTTTGCAGAAAAGTGTCCATCGACCCTTGCGAATGAATTATGCTGGAATTCACACTGATTATTTAAAAAGAACAACACCTAAGTTATTATCCAACACATATTTAGTGTAAAAAGCACCTAGTTTCTATGTACGACTCGAAATGTCGAAAATGTTATAAATGTTCCTATCGCAGATCATACTCCGAAATATATACTGCACTGGAATAATTTACATACGTTTATATTTAAGAGATACCTTTATATATATATGTATATATATATATGCCATGGAATCAAGTTTTAAAGAAGGTTCCAAGTTCTGATATACAATGAAATGTTTTTATGCCATTTAACCTTTACCAGTAAAAGAAAACTCAAAACGAACATCTGAACATGACTCCTATTTTATAATATTTTTATATCATTTTAAGTTAAAAGCCTGCGTCCAAATTGCAATTTGCTATGAACAAGTCTATAAAATGATAAACTCAAAAACAGAAAAAAGAATTAAGGAAAAGGAACTGAGCCATTTGATTGTTGAATGTCTATTGAAAGGCAATCTCGTCACAGTTTAGCCAGCTGAGAGATGAGTTCCAAACTTAGATACACATGTCAAAGTCAGGAGACATATCTGCTCTAAAGGTAGCCAAAATAAAAGTAATTCTCAATAGAAGAAGAATCAATTCCATTGGTGAAAACCCCCACCCATGAATTATTCTTGAATGTTCTGAAATGCCATTCAGAGGATTGATAAAGAGAAAATCACAAACACTTGTTTGTATGTCAAATGAATCACTTTAAGTTCCTTCCTGAATCTAAAAAAAACGATGCAATATCTTGGTAAGACAATGTAGTCTTTAACTTTCATCTTTACACCTTAGTGTTACATGTATTAGTACTTACTTGTATCATAATGATCAGTTCAATAACATTGTGAAAACTTCAGTAGAAGTAGATATTTTAACCCCTTTACTAACTGTTTAGTATATCTTATTATTATTAATGTCTAATCCTTGATGTTAACCGTTTTGAGTGTTTTTGCTCGTTTTAAGGTACATTTTGTGTAAGCGGATTACTTTTGAAATTTGGTTTAATTCTTAGAAAGTGTACGCTTTTGTATTTTTGATTCATCAAACATTTTTGATAAATGCGTGATAGAACCCGTTAATTGCTAAATAATTTAAAGATTTTACAAGATTCATTTTTTTGAGGGTTGAGTTTGGGGTTGGGTTGGGTTAATCTATTAATTCTAAACTCAGTAGTATTTTTTATTTAAGATAAGTATCGTCTGGAGTAAAATACCTATCACAAATGAGGATTTTTATCAAATTTTATCAAAGGGTCAATACATTCAGGCGATATGGTGAGTTCGAGGCCTGGATAGGGTACGCGTTAAATATCATCGTCAGTTGTGTTACTATGTTCAAATATGTAAATATTGACATCGAGTCGATGTTTTTCTTAGTAACTCCTTCCTTCAACCATTGTGTTAGTCCTACTTCCAGTTTTCATCAAATGCTTTATTACATTCTAAGCACGTCGTGAATGTTTTGATGTAATTGTGACCAGATCAAACACCGCAAGCCTCAACTGTACACTATCAAATATCCGAGGCCGTTTTCGTTTTCGATTTTGAGGTGAGTTTTTAAAATTGTTTATGGAGTTTGAAAAAAATAATAAAAAAAATCAAAATAAAATAAAAAATCATGTCTGATGTATGCTAACATTTCATATTGTTTCCGTCCTTGCAAACTATTATCTCAGTGAAATGGCTTGACTTTCCCGCGCTTAAATGTTGATTCCATATACAAGAATTCTATAGGGCTAACAAAATAGAAAAACTGAGACTGAAATAAGAGTAAAATATTTTTATTTCGCTCGAGGGTCATGATAATTATGTACTTCCAATTTAAAAAATGTTCTTGAATATCAATGTAACATTTCTTGAAAGGATATTAATTGAATCCTGAACGAAACGCACACCAATGTTATAATTAAAAAACGTTATCTACAAAACGATAAAACGATTGCAAGCATGAGAAAAAGACCGTTTAACAAGTAGACAAATGAAAAAGTTTAAATGTGTTCTAAGAAAGTTAGAATACAACTGTTTGGCTTGTGATGTAAACATCAACGATATAACCAGTGATATGTTAACAAAGTATAGCCGGAGATCTCATTGTTATAACTGGCTCTCATTTGAAAGATAACGTTGATCTATAACAGCTTCGGTGAAGCTGATTACACTTATAACTTCTGAAACATTTGATCATAATCATCTCTTACTTTTCGAGAGTCAACCTGTGAATCGTTCCTTTGTTCACGCTCAACTTTAGTTTTGTTGAATAAGATAGAACTTGTGCATAGATAGAAACCCGTACATTACCTTGTTTTTGCTTTTGAATATCATAATTGTTGATTGGAAATTGTTTGTGATAAATCAATAGGAAATAGGAACGATCATTATAAAGCTGCAGCTAAACCTCGTATTATTTTTGTTCTCAAACCTTCAACCAATCACAGTTTCGCTTTGATCGAATCAAGCAGCTCTCAGCCGTTCACCATTATTAATCAAAGGTGTGTTCACAAAACAATTGATTCGATGTGTTTTAGAGACTAAAACAGGGAAGCTTCATCGTGTACAATTATGAACACTATCTATTGTAACATGGCTGGTATATCATCTGGATTTGATATATTGAAACATTTCACATGTTGTTCAGAACGATTTAATAGAAGGCTATTTTTATAAAACTCCGCGTTTTATGTTTAAAAGGTATTTCTCGGGGAATATAATATAACATTTTATATAACAATATATTTTCATATAACAAGATTTTTTTTATAATATAACATAAAAAAATCCTGATTTTGAAACTACAGTAAACTACTAGTAAATATTTTCCATTGGAGATGAAGAAAACAAATATACAAAAAAAATCTAAATAATGTTATTAAGTTCTTGGAGACGTTTCGACAATTATTGACAATAATCAAATGTCGTTTGGGCTCTGAAAGCAACTTTAAAACATTGTGTAATTGTGAAATAATGAAGTCATTTCCGGTGACGTTTGTTTCTATAACGACATTGATGATAATATCAACCAAAGCGTCTCAAGAGTTTAATATCATTATAATTTTAAATGGTGATATAGATATGCAATGCTAACAATATAATGCATATATAAGTAACACAATAACGTACGTACATTCACTTGCTAAGACGATGTCATCACCCTATCGATATTTTATATCGGTTTCGACCGATTGGGAAAGTTTAGATATTAACATGATAGTCAAAGGATATTTATCAATCTGTCCATTTACATCGTAATGCATCTAACTCTATTTTTATACAGAGGACCAGACACTTGCATGTCTTTTTATGATTTTTATCTTTATCAATAAATAGATTTTTTGATGGCGTTGTTTATGTTGTTTGTCGCGTTTATTCAAGAGCAATGGGAAAATACGTTCAAATAAAGCTTAATCCAAATTTGAAGTCGATTGAAAGATTTGCATGGCGATCTTTGAAAAAGAACACGAGAAGTATTTCAGAAAGGTACGTAAGCATTTCATTCGATAACATCAGCCGTGTACACTTCAATCTATCCAAGTACGCACATAACAAGACGAGGTACTCCGGTAAGATAAGCATCTTCTTCTTTAACATTGAAATGCTTAGTTTACATATGACTGCATATGTAACATTTTATACAGATATATACGGTTAAGATACAGGATGTTCATGCTTCATGGTGAACACATATCTACACATTCAACCAAGAGCAGTTTACATGTAACTGCAAATTGTTCTTGGAACAGCAGTCAAAATAATAATGTAAAGAATTTTTACGGCTGTTAAGTCGATCCAGGACTGCATATGATTATAGAAAAAATGCATTGTTATCATACTTATTATTTCATGATTTACTTAGAATCGTACAGCTACATACGACTTCAGTTTTCATACCTAGCGCCATAAAATTTACTGAGGGTTGTACAGCCTTACATTCCATAGTTTGCCTATGACGTTCGCATATAACACAATATGTACGTTTCACATATGATTGCATATTAAAATGGCACTTATAGGTATAACAAATATCCATTAAATACATTCAAGTTGTCAGTGAAAAATTCCAAATTTTCGGACGACAAAGCGAGTCAGCTGTGATAGATTGGACACATTATTATTTATCACAATAAAGCTTGGTATCTTGTACGATTCAATTAAGGTCTTCCGGAATAAAAAGAACTGCAGTTGTGTGAATCACCTGCGAAGCTCGATCTTTACATCACTTAGACAATAAATGACCAACTTCCCACTAAGCTGTTGGTTTTTTTATATACACTCTTCACATTCCTTTTTATACGTAGTTACATATCTGCTTCCATAGCCACTGTTCTAACCGCCAATTGATTTCTTAAGACGGTTCTAATTTTGAGAACTGGGTATTGCATCCACCAAGCTTAATTTGTATGGCGGCTGTCAACAACGCATGATTTTATTGAAGGTCTGTTCTTATTTCCTTTGCACTTTCCACAAAGTTCTTCCCTATTGCCTTGATTTTCATCATTGTTTTAAAGATATGGTAACGGTTTTCATTACACCTAGGTATTATTCACATAAATTTAAACTGATTGTTATTTGACATCCAAGCAGTTTTGTAAAATCATCATCCGACATACGGTTAATATCTAAATTATGTTTTGATCGTAAAAACAGAATGTGAATTGTTTTAAGCCATGGTATATTTCGACGACATACTGCGACAAACATCTATCGAAAAGGTGCTAAAAATACTCCCGGAAAGGCTTTTTCGACCGTGTATCTAGAACAAGGCCTTAAATGTTCTCCTTTTAAACAATACAAATCAGAATCTGTTTCCCGCAGGTACGCTGCAAATGTACCGAATCCGCTATTCGTAAGAATAAGAGCATCGCACTTCACTAATGTGAAGAAATCTAAGAACTGTTTCAGAAATCCCTCGCGTGGATCATTTCTACCCTTTTGATCAATATGTGTAATTTTTCCTGGAGTGTCAATTATGTTCTTAGGATAACGGTTCTTCGCTACATTCTTCATTTCATTTGCGTCTGATGCAATGAAGAAGTCATATTCCGATTTGTTCAATTTATCAAAATATTTCCATACAACATCGGTTGGAATTTTAGATCGTCGGTCGTCGTACGGCATGTTTTTATTTCCTCCTACACGTATATGAGCACAAGCTATCTTTGGTCTTTTCCGATATTTTTTCTGTAGCTCGTTTAATGCATTGCCAAGAAGAGGTGATGGTTTGAAGAAGAAATGAAACAGCTCCTTATACATATCGGCATAATGTAATTTTGTAACCCAAGCAACTTCATTTCCTATATTTGGTCTTTTTCTAAATTCAACTGTAAAATCCCAGTTTACACGAAGAAAGCTAACATCATCGTGAAAGTAATTGTTGATGTCAAGACTTCCGTTCAAATATTTCCTTAGTTTTTCAGATTTACGTGCGCTAAGATCTTGATAAGATTTCGTTCTGTTGAGAAGAATTGATCGGTTAAAACGCCAATCGAAATGAGCGGGGATTAGATAATCTTCTAGAGGGCATGGTTTATCATGGTTGATCAGAAAACGTCGATTGGTAAGAAGAGCCATGATCAGGGTAGAAAGAATTCCTGAAAGTCGGTCAGACCAACCACCACAAACACCGCTGTTGGCCTTGCTACAGTCGTATACGATGTATGTTTGTTTTAGATCAGCAGCTGTTGTTAGAAAGGATTGTCCAATATGTCCTTTAAGATAAAGTTTTTCATTTTTTCTTGTGGTACCATAAGATTGCTCCTGAATTGGAATGATGTCGTTGTTATATATGAGGTGCTTGAAAGAGTGTCCAAGCAGAAGGCTTATGACTGCTAAGGACACACACAGTACTACGAATAGCCAATATCCATATCAGACCTGCAATTTAAGATACATCTAATTTACAAAATGTTAACACAAACGTCAAATTGAAACTCAGAACGTATCTCAAGATCTGACATAATACATTAAAAGAATTTTAAAGGGTTTTCTGTTCAATGTCATATAAATTTCAAAATAGCAAAATATCTATATTCTTCGCGATGGCAAAACACAAATGATGAATGAAAACGAAAAAATACAATAAATGTGGCACTCCTAACTGATCCACATCTAAAATAAATGTGGCACTCTGTACTGATACACGTCTACAATACACTGTGGCACTCCGTACTGATCCACATCTACAATAAATGTGGTACTCTGTACTGATCCATATTTACAAAACACTGTGTCAGGTTGTACTGACCCATATCTACAACACATAGTGTCAGGTTGTACTGGCCTATATTTACGACATACTGTGTCAGGTAATACTGACCCGACCCATATCTACGATACACTGTGACACTCTGTACTCATTGACATCTACAATATACTCTGGCACTCTGTAGTTATCCACATCTACAATAAATGTGACACTTTGTACTGGTCCACATCTACAATACACTGTGACACTTTGTACTGATCCACATCTATAATACTCTTTGGCAATCTGTACTGATCTACATCTACAATACACTGTGGCACTTTGTACAGACTCATATCTACAATACATTGTGACACTGTACTGATTCACATCTTTAATACACTACGGCACTCCGTACTGATCCACATCTACAATACACTGTGACACTCTGTACTGGTCCCAATCTACAATAACTGTGGCACTTCTTACTGATCCACATCTACAATACACTGCGGCACTCCGTACTGACCCATATATGCAACACATTGTGACACTTTGTACTGATTCACATCTACAATACTCTGTGGCAATCTATACTGATCTACATCTACAATACACAGTGACACTTTGTACTGATCCATATCTACAACACACTGTGTTCAGATTGTACTGACCCATATCTACAACACACTGTGTCAGGTTATACTGACCTACATCTACTTAACACTGTGTCAGGTTGTACTGACATATAACTACAACACACTGTGTCAGGTTATACTGGCCCATATATACAACACACTGTGTCAGGTTATACTGGCCCATATATACAATATACTGTGTCAGGTTATACTGACCTATATATACAATATACCGTGTCAGGTTATACTGACCTATATATACATCATACTGTGTCAGGTTGTACTGACCCTTATCTACAACACACTGTGTCAGGTTATACTGACCTATATATAAAAATATTGTGTCAGGTTATATTGACCTATATATACAATATACTGTGCCAGGTTATACTGACCCTTATCTACAACACCCGGTGTCAGTTTCTACTGATCCATATCTACTTAACATTATATCAGGTTATACTGACCTATATATACAATATACTGTGTCAGGTTATACTGATATATATATACATCATACTGTGTCAGGTTATACTGACCCTTATCTACAACACACTGTGTCAGGTTGTACTGACCCTTATCTACAACACACTGTGTTCGGTTGTACTGACCCTTATTTACAACACACTGTGTCAGGTTGTACTGACCCATATCTACAACACACTGTGACACTCTGTACTCATTGACATCTACAATATACTCTGGCACTCTGTAGTTATCCACATCTACAATAAATGTGACACTTTGTACTGGTCCACATCTACAATACACTGTGACACTTTGTACTGATCCACATCTATAATACTCTTTGGCAATCTGTACTGATCTACATCTACAATACACTGTGGCACTTTGTACAGACTCATATCTACAATACATTGTGACACTGTACTGATTCACATCTTTAATACACTACGGCACTCCGTACTGATCCACATCTACAATACACTGTGACACTCTGTACTGGTCCCAATCTACAATAACTGTGGCACTTCTTACTGATCCACATCTACAATACACTGCGGCACTCCGTACTGACCCATATATGCAACACATTGTGACACTTTGTACTGATTCACATCTACAATACTCTGTGGCAATCTATACTGATCTACATCTACAATACACAGTGACACTTTGTACTGATCCATATCTACAACACACTGTGTTCGGTTGTACTGACCCATATCTACAACACACTGTGTCAGGTTATACTGACCTACATCTACTTAACACTGTGTCAGGTTGTACTGACATATAACTACAACACACTGTGTCAGGTTATACTGGCCCATATATACAATATACTGTGTCAGGTTATACTGACCTATATATACAATATACCGTGTCAGGTTATACTGACCTATATATACATCATACTGTGTCAGGTTGTACTGACCCTTATCTACAACACACTGTGTCAGGTTATACTGACCTATATATAAAGATATTGTGTCAGGTTATATTGACCTATATATACAATATACTGTGCCAGGTTATACTGACCCTTATCTACAACACCCGGTGTCAGTTTCTACTGATCCATATCTACTTAACATTATATCAGGTTATACTGACCTATATTTACAATATACTGTGTCAGGTTATACTGACCTATATATACATCATACTGTGTCAGGTTATACTGACCCTTATCTACAACACACTGTGTCAGGTTGTACTGACCCTTATCTACAACACACTGTGTTCGGTTGTACTGACCCTTATTTACAACACACTGTGTCAGGTTGTACTGACCCATATCTACAACACACTGTGACACTCTGTACTCATTGACATCTACAATATACTCTTGCACTCTGTAGTTATCCACATCTACAATAAATGTGACACTTTGTACTGGTCCACATCTACAATACACTGTGACACTTTGTACTGATCCACATCTATAATACTCTTTGGCAATCTGTACTGATCTACATCTACAATACACTGTGGCACTTTGTACAGACTCATATCTACAATACATTGTGACACTGTACTGATTCACATCTTTAATACACTACGGCACTCCGTACTGATCCACATCTACAATACACTGTAACACTCTGTACTGGTCCCAATCTACAATAACTGTGGCACTTCTTACTGATCCACATCTACAATACACTGCGACACTCCGTACTGACCCATATATGCAACACATTGTGACACTTTGTACTGATTCACATCTACAATACTCTGTGGCAATCTATACTGATCTACATCTACAATACACAGTGACACTTTGTACTGATCCATATCTACAACACACTGTGTTCGGTTGTACTGACCCATATCTACAACACACTGTGTCAGGTTATACTGACCTACATCTACTTAACACTGTGTCAGGTTGTACTGACATATAACTACAACACACTGTGTCAGGTTATACTGGCCCATATATACAATATACTGTGTCAGGTTATACTGACCTATATATACAATATACCGTGTCAGGTTATACTGACCTATATATACATCATACTGTGTCAGGTTGTACTGACCCTTATCTACAACACACTGTGTCAGGTTATACTGACCTATATATAAAAATATTGTGTCAGGTTATATTGACCTATATATACAATATACTGTGCCAGGTTATACTGACCCTTATCTACAACACCCGGTGTCAGTTTCTACTGATCCATATCTACTTAACATTATATCAGGTTATACTGACCTATATATACAATATACTGTGTCAGGTTATACTGACCTATATATACATCATACTGTGTCAGGTTATACTGACACTTATCTACTACACACTGTGTCAGGTTATACTGACCTAGATCTACAATATACTGTGTCAGGATAAACAGACCTATATATACAACACACTGTGTCAGGTTGTACTGACCCATATCTACAACACACTGTGTCAGGTTATACTGACCTACATCTACAACACACTGTGACCGGTTATACTGACCTATATCTACTTAACACTGTGTCAGGTTGTACTGACCTATATCTACTTAACACTGTGTTAGGTTATACTGACCTATATATAAAAATATTGTGTCAGGTTATACTGACCTATATATACAATATACTGTGTCAGGTTGTACTGACCCTTATCTACAACACACTGTGTCAGGTTATACTGACCTACATCTCGCAGCTAAAAAGTAACAAAACCAAATCAACAACTCAAAAAATATGAAAACAAACAAAATCCAACTGAGTGTATATACTTAACAAAAACCCATATATATATTAAAAAAAAAACAAAAACAAAAAAAAAACAAAAACCAACTGAATGTATATACTTACTTGGGTAATTCACGGCCAATTCATGTTAGATGTAAAATGCAAACCTTCTCTTTTGTTGGCGAAAGACGTCTCTTTACATCCATTGGAATTAATTTCGTTTGATTCCCATTGTTTATAATTTCGTGTATACATTATTTATATACTCCTCACTGTTTGTTAATTTCACTCGTAGCTAGGAACCGGACTTTTCCCCACAAAGTTAGACCAACTGATCTGTTAAGTTTCACTTGTACAGACACTGTACTCGATATTGAATAGCACCGCTTGTGTGGCCAAAAATCTTATACATCTAATAGACAAACTACTAGATACAAGCCCGTAGATACCGACGATATTTTATCGCATACCAAGGCCTGATACAATGTATAAGACTTATACTAGACTTACGCAAGTCACTTTTTACAGCAGGAAAAACAATAACTTTGGATATATCGGTTAAGATGCCCTTAGAACGGATAGAAAAAAATAAAGTATATATAGGGGTTGTCCATTAGACGGATAGAAACAATAACTAAGTGTATATAGGAGGTGTCCATTACACGGATAGAAACAATAACTAAGTGTATATAGGAGGTGTCCATTAGACGGATAGGAACAATAGTTAAGGATATATAGGGGATGTCATTAGACGGATGGAAACAATACCTAGGGATATATAGGGGTTGTCAATTAGACGGATAGGAACAATAACTAAGGATATATAGGGGATGTCATTAGACGGATAGGAACAATAACTAAGTGTATATAGGAGATGTCCATTAGAAGGATAGAAACAATAACTAAGAATATATAGGAGGTGTCCATTAGAAGGATAGGAACAATAACTAAGGATATATAGGGGATGTCCATTAGACCACTCTGATTTCCTCAATAATGAGGATCGGTCTCTTCCAGTTGTAAATTCTGTCAGCGATACTTTCTTCGTATTTCAACGATTTTGAAACATTTTCTATAACACATTGTGACTCGCCTCATGGGTTTCAAGACTTAGGTTTATTCCTTATGCTTCATGCTGACGATATGGTATTATTTCAGAGACTGTTCAGGGATTACTAGGTCTGTTCCATAATTTCGAAAGATAAACTGAAAAATGGGAGCTCACTGTGAATATTGAAAATACGAAAGCGGTTGTTCTCCGAAAGGGGGAGGAGGGAGGGGTACAGTATATTGTTACAGGAAATGTACTTATATAGGCTGAAATATTACTTGTATTAATAAATTTACATATCTAGAGATAAACTTGTGATTTGATAACAAATTTAACAATTTTCAAATCCCGCTTTCTAAACAAGGTAGAAAAGGATTATTTGTACTACAAAATGTAGTAATGTGAGCTTCAATATTGAAACTATACTTCGCCGTTTGATAGGTGTGTTGGCATCATTTTTAATTATGGATGATAGATATTGGGATCATCAAAGGCAAATGATATTGAATAGGTTCATACACATTTTTTTTAACACAAGTTACATTTTTTTTAAATCTACCTCAAATCCTATGGTATATTGTGAACTAGATAGTTTTCCATTTGAATATTACAGGAAATTTGGAATAATTAGATATCGGTTTAAATTACTTACGTCAGGAAATTGTATTTTGAATCGAGCATATGGCATTTTTAGATATGCAAATACGAGAAGTGTTTCAATTGTGTTAATTTTGTAAAAAATCATTTGGTTTCGGATATGTATGGGAAAGAAAACTAATGTATGACAATAATTTTACCAATATATAACTATTTATCAGACAGTGAATCTTTGACCAAAGCTGACAACATCTACAACATCTATAAACACCTTATTGATAATATTACTTTACCATTCAGAAGTTGATTAACTTAGTATATTAGTCATTAAAATGTAGAATTCTTAAAACTAAAATACGCAAGGTCTGGACGACTCTGTAATATATACACTACGTTTCGTTTCTTTTAAATTCTTGAATTAAGACGTACAAGTTCTAAGAAAAAAGAACATAAAAATTACTATCGGATAAAAATGATTGTGAAGACGGTGTCAGAAATATAAAACTGAGGGTAATCAATAAAAAAATAAATAATAATCAACCAATTGTATAATACAATGTGCATCTCATTCTCTATGTGTTTTGTATACGCCATGCCGTAAATTCTGATCTCATCATACTACCCTACCTGATCCCTTCATACAGCGATCACTGATAATTGATCAGTTAGCAGACAACCGCGCGACTCAAGCTGATTTCTCAGTCGTACTGAACTTTATATTTATTATTAAACCGTTTCTTCAACTCTACACTGAGTGGTATTCATATCTGAACTTCTTCTATACGAAACGATAGATAACAAAGCATCCATATCTATGTATACGTCAGTTTATATAACACGAGAAATAGGATAAAGTAGTCGATAAATATTGGATTTGAGAGGGTAACATTCCGATTTGCGCTACCAGGGACGTATAATACAGAGGGATTAGAATCTCTTTCGTGTACCGGTGTTTTGATCAGTCGTCGTTTAGAGCTGTCACAGACCTACCTGTTGTTACCTGTTGCCGAGGTACAGACACACGATTGCTTTTATTACAATTATGTGCGCTAGTACAGTCGGATGATCGATTTAATTAGAGTAGACTTTATGACTACTGTCCTGGTGTAAGTGTATTATCACATGTCTACATCAACATCTGTATTATACGTCCCTGACTCTAAGCATGAGATATTCGAGCATCGTACACGGCAGTATCTGTAGATCATGTATACGTAGTTAAATGACTTGAATCAACCAGCACCGCCTGGTGCACTTCACAAGAAGATTTCCTTATTTAAATTATCACTGAACCAACAAATTTTATTGACAAAGATGGTACAGTCAATGTGTATTGAATAACAGGCAAAGCCTATATAAATTCTCTCGACGAAGCCAAAGTTAATAAAGTTTAAGAGTAATGATGTAAATTATATAATTGGAAACGAAAGTGAATTTATAAACACAGAAATGGAAAAAAACAAGGAAAAACAAATAAAGGGAAATAACTTTACACATCTCATATGCAATATGCACAATATATATATATATACATTAAGTATACAGCAACCTACAGTTGTATACACT